>NC_056733.1:1145513797-1145626297 GCF_019279795.1 Protopterus annectens | reverse complement strand
GGTGAATTTCCTATTTCCCATCCAATCATCAAGATTTTTCTTGAAGAGTACTAATGAGGAGCTTTGCTTAATATAGATACTATTATGTATAGATAGGATCTGGTTAATTAATTACTTAATGTCTATTCTTGCAGGGTGGCAACTCCCATGGTGCCATGGTTACCCAACTGAGGAGTTATGGGAAAACACCCTGTAAAGGATAAAATCATTATGTACCATACCCATGAACATTACTATGCATTTATTGTCACTGAACAAAAATGTTAGTGTATTACAGAAAATTAAAAGACTGGTCATCATGAAGAGAATTCCACTGAAATGATATATTCAACGATTTCTAAGCGCGTACATAGATATGTGTCTTTCCATCACACAGCAGTCATCAGTTTAGCTTTTTGAAGAAAATTAGCATTCACAACAAAAACATTTATTTAAGTGCATATTTATTTTTAGGTTCATAGATTCGTATGTTCATATTTTTTTATTTTATCATTGAGTAAGTAGATTAGTCTGAAGGCATTTTTCAGCCATAACTATAAACAACTGCTCATTGTTACAATCTGAAAGTAATACAACATTGCTAGAACTATACAATTCTTCTTCTGGCTCTTCCCGGTTAGGAGTCACCACAGCAGATCACCTGTCCGCTCATGATTGGCAATGGAGTTTTACAGTGTCAAGTTTCCAGCCCGGCACCCAACCTTCCACGGAAGGCACACACATGCACACACTCATGCCTAGGGCCAGTTTAGAGTGTCCAGTCCACCTACAGCATGTCTTTGGGATGTGGGAGGAAACCAGAGGAAACCCACGTGACTACAGGGAGGACATGCCGACTCCACACAGAAGGCACCCCAGCCAAGAATGAAATAGAAGAACCTCTTGCTGTGAGGTGGCAATGCTAATCGCTGCACCACCATTGCTAGAACTATACAATAATGTTTCTAAATTATTACTCACCAAAAATGTCAAGACACAAACAAGAAAAATAAAATGAAACCTATGCGGATACCAAAAGACATTATGTGAAGCATGATTTAAAGATAGGAGACAGAGTCCTGTTAAAGTAGGTGGGAAACGTCTAGAAGTACACTTCACTTCTCAGTAAAGTCATGCACAGTGGTTAAAGTGAAAGACCCTGTGATTACTGGAAACAGAAATAGACATTAAGTAATTAATTAACCAGATCCTTTCTATACAGAATAGTTCCAGTTACCATTTTAAACCACAGGATGGACTTGTAACATGGGTTAAGCATCCTTCAGCCATCAATAGATTCTATATTGCTCTTCTAAGAATCAATGGACCAAGTCATCATTATTTTTAACCATGTTCTGTACTGTTTCACATTCTATGCTATGTAATCTAAGGTGCCAGTGCAGAAGAAGAGACCTAGCCACCTATTCTGTGAAATAATTCAGGCCTGTCTAAGGATCAACTCAGAGGAAAAAAATGATTATCTGATAGACTTTTCACCTTCACTGAGAAATAAACATTGTTTGGCTGTTTATCAGACTCTCAAAAAAGCTAAATCTATAGGTACTAGGATAGAATATAGCAGTAAAGTGGTTCAATGATAAGATCTCTGCTTCACAGATGCATAGTCTGAGATACAAGTCTAGCAGAGATTGTATGAGCTCCCAAAGTCAGCTTGGCTTTTCCACAAGTTCTCCAGTTTCCTCCCAAAGACCTGCTGGTTGACTGGCCACACTAAGTTGTCTATATGATAATACATAAATGAAGACATGAACAAATAAATAACCATTAGAAATAGGATAAAACATTTGTGGACATCTGCACAGTGCAGGCATTAGTGGAGTCATCTGTGCATTCAGTCAACACCTACCTCATGATGGGGAGGGGCAATCATGGCATTTTGTGAGGCTAATAACTTAATGTAACTTAGCATGAGGATAGTACTAAATGGACAAAATTCACAGTGGAGTATTCATGTAAAACCATGGAAAATGAAAGCAGTGTAGAAATGCAAAGTTTTTATCCATAACAAAACTTAAGCAACTTGAACTCACATTAATTCAGCTTTTGCATATTAGGCCCTAACACTTATTTGACATTAAAAATAAATCAGGACTTCTGTTCCAGTATTTAACACAACTGAAAATATGGGAAGAAAAATATGTTTCAGTTCCCTACTGAAACAGAACTGTACCGCTTATAGTCACCAAGTAGAAAAAAAATCTTTTCTTCATACTATAGTATTTGTTAAATTCCTGAAATGACTAGATAGTAACTGCTGATAAAACATTTGTTTTTTAATATTTTATAAAGTGTATTGTGTTTGCATGACTAAAACAAATGCTCACAGGTACTCAGTCACGCAAATGTCACGTGCCGTGTTGTCAACATCATTCCTTGTATCAATTACTTGGAAAATAACAGTTTTGAAGTTTACGTTATACTTTTCACAAGCCTTATTTGCTTTTCTTAGTTTAAATTTAAACAAGACCAAGCTTAGAAGTTTATCACGTAAGAAAAGCCAACTTTCATTGCTGACTGGCAATGATAAAAAACAGCTAAGCATGCCTGTCAAATGTCATGATTAGTCTGGCTCACCACCCTTCCAGTTTAGGAAGGTTTCATCACACCTGTTTGGGAAACAGTGTTATGACCTTCCCCTGCATGGTGTCCAGGTATAGAAAAGTGCTGCTCAATATTCCTGAAAGTGTTTAAAGAGTTGTTAGGTCAACCCTAGTGAATATTTCTATACTCCACATCTCATATGGATATATTTTAGAAACCTGGAACTATGCTCTAACCATCCCATTTTGAAAGATAAGTAATCCCTATGTGTAAAGAATTACATATGAATATTATTGTTATCTGTATTGTCCAAAATCCAGAAAAGCAGTACTGTACCCTTATATCTAAATGTATATAACTTGTTCTTTTCAGGCATTTCTCTTGAAACAGATCAGAGCAGAATACGCCTTAACTGTTCTGTCTGTATAATATGGCAGTCACCTTAGTATACTCACTGCATTAATCACTCTCATTAAGTTCTAAAGGCATCAGCAATGTGATAAACTCTACTAGACCCTTTTTTAGTAACCATGCAGCCATCTTGGGGAAGTCAACATTCACCAGGAACCACAGAGCCATATTCCCTAAATAATTTACTGTCTACATTTTGTTTAGATAATCAGAGAATCAACCAAACCCACTCCCTTGTCAGGAAATTATACATTATTTGACTGGGTTCTTACAAGTTTCCCAGAAAAAGGGTCTTTTTCCTGTGGCCACACAGAAATCTTTAGCAGTCACTTTATTATCTCTATTAATTTTCTTAACAAAAGTGTTCAGCAGTCATTAACCAATACTACTGTGCTTTCAAATATAGTAAGCAATCTGCGTTTATTGCTGAAGTTGCTGTGGTTGACTGCTATTACACAAACGAACTGCAACACTGCCCTGGAATGCATATTAAATACCTTCCTGTACCTCCAAGACTTCCTTACACAATCCCAAGGAGAAATTCCCAAGCAACAGAAAAAAAAAAGACAAATGGCATGACGCTGAACACTTTTTTCCACAGGAAATCATTGCCGGAACAATTTCTAATTGTGCTCCAGCAACAATTCAGTTTTAGGGAGGTTTTTCTCTTCTTCAAGTTGATGCAATTATAGAGTTAGTATATGTATATATATATATATATATATATATATATATATATATATGTATATATGCATATGCATATGTGTGTGTGTGTGTGTGTGTGTGTGTGTGTGTGTGTCTGTGCTAAATTTTTCAGGACTTTAGGTCAGAAAATGGCATAAATATAGCTCACCTCATAGATGTCATCCTAAAAGGCAACAAGAACAGAATGGGTGTAGGTGTATTGTAGAGTTGCTCAAAGCAGCTGTTTATATTAGATGTCCTGCCAAGTTGATTAAAAGTGAATAGAATGGCAGATGCCTTAGCATAAAAAATACCTGATAAAACCCTATCACATCCATGACGTCTGCACACTGGGATGCCCCAAGAGTATATACACTGTATTTTCTTGTTCTTACTCTTCATAGGTTCATAGGTAGTTACTAGACATAGGATCATAGGATCATAGGAGGTTACTAGGCTAATGGCCATGGGGACCTTACAAGCCTAGCTAAGAGTTTATCCCCAAAAAGAAACCTCATTCAGCACCTGTTGCCCCTGTCAGTGAGGGACACAGGTGGAACCCCTGGGACAAATTTGTGGTTTCCCATCCACTCATCAAGGTTGCACTTCAAGAGGGTCAGCAAGGTACTCTGTTTGACATGTATGGGAAGTCTATTCCAGCAGGTTTTGTTGATGTTGCATATTAGATTCCGGCCTTTTAAGTGGGTAATGCATGAGGAGTTAGACTTATGGCTATGGAGCATCTCTAGTAGGGCAGGGTCCGAGATTGCCTTGTAGGCGAGACACAGATCATCTTTGAGCAATCTGTATGATACCAATCAGAGTGATAGTGATTTGAGCCTGTCCAGATAGGACATGTGTTGGAGGCCATGGCTTCTCTGTGTGCAGTCTAGAGGACAGACCTCTCAACCAATAGGGGACAAATTTCAACAGAATCAGGGACAAGTCACAAAAAAATCAGGGACATTTTTAAAATATTAGTGCTATTAACTTGAAACATTGACAGAATCAGAGCATATGAATTAATACACATTTTCTGAAGTAAAAGAAGTCTATAACTCTTAATTATTGTCATTATTCATTAAGTGTAATTCACCACCTTTCCTCCAAAAGTCACTAGTTTTAGGAGGGATTAAGAGGGACAGAGCTAAAATTTGAGTCAAAATCAGGGACGTCCCTGAAAATCAGGGACAGTTGAGAGGTATGCTAGAGGACCATTGAGGAGCCTAGACAAAATTCCCAATTGCCCCAAAGCACTGCCTGGTACACTGACTTACTCAAAGTCACACAGTAGGTTAATGACAGTGGTGGGAATCAAACTCTGCACAACAGCTCACAGTCTTAACCTTCTGAGCCAACTGCCAGACTTTTCATAAATGACATAGCATGGGATGTACCTATAACTGATATTCTGTTCTATGAAAACAATATGGTGGACACATATACCACACCTGATCCCCCAAGCTATCACCTACATCATGTTATGCAGTGATTTGTTTGTTCTTTTCTGCAAGATCCAAATATGTTGGTTATTTACAGTAAGGTGATTAACATGATGTGTACAGGAGGCCTATTGGTCTAGATGTAATCTTCAGCACTTAATTGTAAAATTCTAAGTTTACTCTGTTCAAGGCTACTAAGGACCTATAAGCCAGGGGGCCTAGGAAGTTAGGCTCATTACATACACAAAAATGATTGCTGTTGTTTAGCTCTTCAGAAAATGTGTGAACATAGTGAACCAACTGCCGCCATTTCCAAAGTCATTACAGGCATATTGTTGTGATTGCCTGAGGGGCAGGTGTGGTATACATGAGCACAATATTGTTTTCATAGAACAGATTATCGGTTTTGGGTGCATCCCATTCTGTTATTTATGAACAGTAAGAACTGGAAAATGCAGAGTATGTACTCTTGGGACATCCTAGTATATACAAGTCAGGGATGAGATAGCATTTTTGTCATGTATTTTTATGCTAATGCATCTTACATTCAAGTCACTTTTAACCACTTGGTGGGACATCTGCCAATATCAACAAATGTTTTGAGCAAGTCTCCAGCTACACCTATTGTATTACTGATGCATTTTTAAGTTGACACCTATGAAGTTCAAGGGAGCAGTATTTATACCATTTTCTGACCTAAAGTCTTGAAAGATATAGCAAACATATATATTTATCTGTCTTGAAGGAGATCTGTGAGAGTGAGGACCTTGGTAATCCAACAGTTCTTGGAGGAGATCTGCGAGAGTGAGGAATATGGTAATCCAACAGGTTCTTGCAGGAGATCTGCGAGAGTGAGGACCATGGTAATCCAACAGGTTCTTGGAGGAGATCTGCGAGAGTGAGGAATATGGTAATCCAACAGGTTCTTGCAGGAGATCTGGAGTGAGGACCATGGTAATCCAACAGGTTCTTGGAGGAGATCTGCAGAGTGAGGAATATGGTAATCCAACAGGTTCTTGCAGGAGATCTGCGAGAGTGAGGACCATGGTAATCCAACAGGTTCTTGGAGGAGATCTGCGAGAGTGAGGAATATGGTAATCCAACAGGTTCTTGCAGGAGATCTGCGAGAGTGAGGACCATGGTAATCCAACAGGTTCTTGGAGGAGACCTGCTGCTTCTGTGGGTTGAGAACAACCAGATGAGGTGGCAAGGGCGTACCTAGCCATAGTTTTATGAATAATTCATGTATTTTATAAAAATAATTTTAATTTAAATAAATCCCTGGAATATTTTCTGTGCTTTTATTTATTTTGTAATTTTAAATAATGATTTTTTTGTTAACTTTTTTTTCTTTCAGAATGCTTGACTGGCTACATTTTTTTGTATAGAAGAGGTATGTTGCTCAGAAACATGCACTATCTCAGTAAGTACAGTTAAACTTGGATGAAGAGGGGGGGCAATGTTCTTGAAGCTGGTGTTCATTTCCCATAATTCTGACTATTCCCATGTGAAGAGGATTGAGCTCCTATTGAGGATGTTCTATTGGGGTCTCCCTGTGCAGAGACCCTTGGACAGACACAGGGCACAATACTGAGATTTCATTTTTTAGCCTGCCTGGAAATGTCTTTAAAACTCACCAAAGACTTAAGATTGCTTTATACTTTCAAGTATTTCCAAAAATATTTTACACAGTTATCCACAGCCATACAGTTGTTATTACCTGTCTTATACTTCTGCCATAGTTCATAAATTTCCATGTTACTGCTACTCACATACTGTGGCAGGAGTAACATAAAATAGCCCACTTTGTTATTATTATCCCTTCTGTAGCCCATAGTTATGTTGTTCCACTATCAACCGTTCTGTGGCATAACACAGCTAATGGTAACTCAAAAATGCACAAAACACGCTGATTCCTAATGGCCCCAGTTCCAAAGCAAGTTCACAGAAACATAGAATAAAGACAGTAAATGTCCAAATAATCCAAGTGAACAGTAATTCTTGGTAAAAACAGGTTTATTCAGTCGACACCAGTAAGCGCTTTCACCCTAAGGCTTCATCAGACTTTTACAACTTGCTGTAAACTCATTGAACTTCAAATAGCCCTCCTTTCAACCTCATTGGTTGTAGAATTAGCATTCTAGACATTTATTTAAAGCACTACTAGCCATAAAACGTCAACATGTATTGGTTAAAAAACATCATAGAATCATGCTACATAAAAATATAGATATATGTGCATATAAAAACACAGTCACCTCACATACAAACAAAGACAATGATTAAAAACATATATAGGCAGAAAACTCATGAAAACTAGGGTCCTAACAACCTATTTCATTATAAAAGGTGACCAAAAAATAGATGCAGGGGAAAAAACATCATGGACTCATACCAGCTCTATCAATTCTAGCTAGGAGAAATTCGAACATACTTATTTCGGTCTAAGGAGTCTCCTACTTCTTAAAAATGGTTTAATATGCACCTTATCATTAAGTCCAGGGGATACATCCGCCCTCCATCTAATAATCCAGCGGGTTTCACATTCTAGGGTCTGATTGATTAAATCCCCACCCCTGAGACTACCTTCTAACTTCTGTACAACACTGAACATAAAATTATGACCCATGCCCATTTCTTGGTGGTGCTTAGCCAGGGCATTCGAGTTGGTGCCTATCCTAATATGATAAACGTGTTCCCTTATACGTTCTTTAAGGGTCCGGTTGGTCTTTCCTACATAAAATGCAGTACAGGCCGTGCACCTAGCTAGATAGACAATGTTGTTACTATTACAGTTGGTAGACGTGTTGAAATAGAAGGTACGCTCAGTAATTGGATGGACAAAAGTGGTATCCTTATTGATAAACATACATTGATTACATTTACCACATGGTAGGGTATTGCTATCTGTCAAACAAACCTTCCTCTTATGATGGTGATATTTAGGTTTACATAACAATCTCTTTAGGTTAGGTTTGTTCTTAAATACCATATTTGGTTTAGGTCCTACCACCCTGCCAATCTCATCATCTGACAATAAAATGTCCCAGTGTTTTGCTATAATATTCTTGATATTAGTTGCTTCCTGAGTAAAGAACATAGGAACTCTAACGTTCACCGTATCACAGGTATTAGCCTCTCCAGTAGCAGTAACCACTTCAGAAAAATAAGGTCTAGCTCTGCTGGCTCTCAAGCTATCAACTGTAGTACATGTCTCATCTATCCTTTCTGCACTATAGCCTCTCTCCATAAATTTAGCCTTCAGGGCCTCTCTTTCGTTATTATACCCTTGCTCTGATGGATTTAGCCTGGATGCCCTCATGAACTGACCCTTTAATACATTATTAAACACAAACCGGGGATGCATACTGTTCCAATGGAGTAGCGTGTTCCTATAACAAGACTTCCTATGAACCGAGGTGTTTAGTAATCCATTCTCAAGTTTAAAAATATTCACATCTAAGTATGTGATTTCATACTCTGAATAATTTAAAGTAAACTTCAAGAACTGGGTGGACGTATTCAAACATTCAACAAATTCAAGTAATGTGTCTACATCCCCTAGCCAGACGAGGAAGAGGTCGTCCACAAACCTCCGGTAGATACCCACAAATTGTTTATATAAAGGATGTTGAAACATGTACCTGTCTTCCCAGGCAGCCATAGAGATTGGCGTAGCTATTGGCACAAGATGTGCCCATAGCTCAGGAAAATCTCATCTCCAAACATGAAGATGTTAGTAACCAAAAGCGGTTTCCAAAACAGTGTAAGTAGGTCCATTTTTCAACCGTAAAATCAGAGTGTTCCCTAAGATAGTCCTGTACAAACTCAATCCCTATCTCATTCGGAATGACCGTGAACAAGCTAACTACATCCAGGGTAACCAACAAATACGGTGTCCCATCCTGTAGTAGACTTGTGTATGAATATAAATCTATCAGGAACTGCTTACTGTCCCGTAGCACATTGGTATTCATGTCAACTAGTGGTCTCAAGAAGGACTCAATGTAAATAGATAGGGCTTCAGTTACCCAACCTTGGCCTGCCACAATAGGTCTCATAGGTGGTTTGGCCATCGATTTATGAATCTTGGGTAAGCCCTGTATAATTGGAATAGTAGGATTTGAAACTTTTAGGTACTCATATAGTTCCTGTGAGATACTCTCAGACATAATGAGGTCATCCAACATGTAATATGTTTGGAATACCTTCTCTTTAACAACTGCCATATCTATCTTAGAATAGAACTTCCTATCATTCAAAAGTTGGAACATACTCTCATCATAATCACCAACATTCATCAGAACTATGGGCCCTCCTTTATCAGCTGGTCTAAAAATGACCGACTCATCGTTCCTAAGGTCCATCAAGGCTCTCCTTTGGTTAAAATTTAAGTTATTCCTGTACTTCACTTTCTGTTTGGACTCAAAGAATGCATGTAAATCATTTTCCAAGACTCTACCAAAGGCATCTACAACAGGATGTAAGGATGGAACATACGTACTATTACTCCGAAATCTGAATGCATAATTCGCATTACTGCTCACTCCAAAATCTAGCTTAAGCTGTACATTTCTTATAAACATTTTTGTATCTATAATAGTATCCACAACATCACCACATTTAGTGGGAATGAAATTAAGTCCCTTCTCCAGAACTTGTACTTCATATTCTGATAAAATTTTATTAGATAAATTCACTATTAGTGAACGGTCCTCTCCCACATTTTCTTCAGGGTGGGACCCTGACGTTCCTCTACGGAACCCTTTCTTTTGTGTCTGCCCCTGCTGGCAGACCGTTTCCTCCCCGTGAATTGATTTTGTGCTATGGGGAAAGGGGTATTCACACCTCTACCAGTCACGGAGTTCACATTACTACACTGGTGGATACTAGTAGAAGAAGTTTTCGGTCTCACCACTAAAGCAGATTGTGTAGGTAACTCCTTGTTAGATGTAGTTCGTGTTATTTCAAGACTATTACAACTATGGTGGTCTTGATTACCTCCCTCAAATGGAGGGGTACTAGAACCTTCCACCCCACAGGGAATAACATTCACATTAACATTTTCCAAGTTTTTAGTAACAATGTTTTCAGACTGTACTGAATTTGTTCTTTCATCACCACCTCCTTTATTATACACAGTATCCCCTTGAACCAAAGGTTCAGGGCCTTGAGGGGTCCCCTGGACAGTTGAATAACTGTTCTGTTCACTCCTCCCAATACCATCATTCTGTCTAGGCCAGGTGAACACATGGTTATTATTAAAATCCCTTACATCTCTAACAATTTTATTCTTTTTTTGGTCAATCAAACGTTTTTCTACCAATAAAACATCATCCAATAATCTCTCTAGTTTAGCATCAATATTAAAGTTAATATATTTCTTGTTCAATGCATGAAATCTCGTATTCACAAATGTTCTTAACTCATCCTCCTCTGGCATATGAAAGTCAATGAGGAGTTTCATATAGTTAAAACTAAGCTCAATATTGAGCTGTTGCCATTTGAAAAGTAACTCAGGGAATCTGTTACCTGAGGTGGGCATTTTTAGTATCCGCGGTACTATCTTCTTGGCAAGACAGGCTTCGAAATAGTGTCTCTGAACCTGTAAGCGTTTTAACTTGACAAAAGCAGTCTCTAGTTCTTGCAAGTCCTGTGTTAAACTCATATTATCCACATAATCCATGTCGCGGTCATTCGACCCTACGTCCGGTGCAAAATCCAACAGTAAATTGTTTGTACTCGTCATACAAACTTGAAATCGTTCGACAAACCTGCTGGCAGTATTCGTAACAGTCACAGGCACATACGGAAGTTCCACGTTCGTATTGGGGTTATCTGCCATCCTCTTGGGCTGCTGTATACAGGCTAGAACAAAGATAAATAACACAACAAAGCACAGCCAGCCGACAGAGCTCAGAAACAGCGTGTGGATAAAATAATGGTAACTCAAAAATGCACAAAACACGCTGATTCCTAATGGCCCCAGTTCCAAAGCAAGTTCACAGAAACATAGAATAAAGACAGTAAATGTCCAAATAATCCAAGTGAACAGTAATTCTTGGTAAAAACAGGTTTATTCAGTCGACACCAGTAAGCGCTTTCACCCTAAGGCTTCATCAGACTTTTACAACTTGCTGTAAACTCATTGAACTTCAAATAGCCCTCCTTTCAACCTCATTGGTTGTAGAATTAGCATTCTAGACATTTATTTAAAGCACTACTAGCCATAAAACGTCAACATGTATTGGTTAAAAAACATCATAGAATCATGCTACATAAAAATATAGATATATGTGCATATAAAACACAGTCACCTCACATACAAACAAAGACAATGATTAAAAACATATATAGGCAGAAAACTCATGAAAACTAGGGTCCTAACAACCTATTTCATTATAAAGGTGACCAAAAATAGATGCAGGGAAAAACATCATGGACTCATACCAGCTCTATCAATTCTAGCTAGGAGAAATTCGAACATACTTATTTCGGTCTAAGGAGTCTCCTACTTCTTAAAAATGGTTTAATATGCACCTTATCATTAAGTCCAGGGGATACATCCGCCCTCCATCTAATAATCCAGCGGGTTTCACATTCTAGGGTCTGATTGATTAAATCCCCACCCCTGAGACTACCTTCTAACTTCTGTACAACACTGAACATAAAATTATGACCCATGCCCATGTCTGGCTAGGGGATGTAGACACATTACTTGAATTTGTTGAATGTTTGAATACGTCCACCCAGTTCTTGAAGTTTACTTTAAATTATTCAGAGTATGAAATCACATACTTAGATGTGAATATTTTTAAACTTGAGAATGGATTACTAAACACCTCGGTTCATAGGAAGTCTTGTTATAGGAACACGCTACTCCATTGGAACAGTATGCATCCCCGGTTTGTGTTTAATAATGTATTAAAGGGTCAGTTCATGAGGGCATCCAGGCTAAATCCATCAGAGCAAGGGTATAATAACGAAAGAGAGGCCCTGAAGGCTAAATTTATGGAGAGAGGCTATAGTGCAGAAAGGATAGATGAGACATGTACTACAGTTGATAGCTTGAGAGCCAGCAGAGCTAGACCTTATTTTTCTGAAGTGGTTACTGCTACTGGAGAGGCTAATACCTGTGATACGGTGAACGTTAGAGTTCCTATGTTCTTTACTCAGGAAGCAACTAATATCAAGAATATTATAGCAAAACACTGGGACATTTTATTGTCAGATGATGAGATTGGCAGGGTGGTAGGACCTAAACCAAATATAGTATTCAAGAACAAACCTAACCTAAAGAGATTGTTATGTAAACCTAAATATCACCATCATAAGAGGAAGGTTTGTTTGACAGATAGCAATACCCTACCATGTGGTAAATGTAATCAATGTATGTTTATCAATAAGGATACCACTTTTGTCCATCCAATTACTGAGCGTACCTTCTATTTCAACACGTCTACCAACTGTAATAGTAACAACATTGTCTATCTAGCTAGGTGCACGGCCTGTACTGCATTTTATGTAGGAAAGACCAACCGGACCCTTAAGAACGTATAAGGGAACACGTTTATCATATTAGGATAGGCA
This sequence comes from Protopterus annectens, assembly GCF_019279795.1. Lineage (NCBI taxonomy): Eukaryota > Metazoa > Chordata > Ceratodontiformes > Protopteridae > Protopterus > Protopterus annectens. The sequence continues at coordinate 1,145,613,629 of NC_056733.1, read as the reverse complement.
CCAACTCGAATGCCCTGGCTAAGCACCACCAAGAAATGGGCATGGGTCATAATTTTATGTTCAGTGTTGTACAGAAGTTAGAAGGTAGTCTCAGGGGTGGGGATTTAATCAATCAGACCCTAGAATGTGAAACCCGCTGGATTATTAGATGGAGGGCGGATGTATCCCCTGGACTTAATGATAAGGTGCATATTAAACCATTTTTAAGAAGTAGGAGACTCCTTAGACCGAAATAAGTATGTTCGAATTTCTCCTAGCTAGAATTGATAGAGCTGGTATGAGTCCATGATGTTTTTCCTGCATCTATTTTTTGGTCATCTTTTATAATGAAATAGGTTGTTAGGACCCTAGTTTTCATGAGTTTTCTGCCTATATATGTTTTTAATCATTGTCTTTGTTTGTATGTGAGGTGACTGTGTTTTTATATGCACATATATCTATATTTTTATGTAGCATGATTCTATGATGTTTTTTAACCAATACATGTTGACGTTATGGCTAGTAGTGCTTTAAATAAATGTCTAGAATGCTAATTCTACAACCAATGAGGTTGAAAGGAGGGCTATTTGAAGTTCAATGAGTTTACAGCAAGTTGTAAAAGTCTGATGAAGCCTTAGGGTGAAAGCGCTTACTGGTGTCGACTGAATAAACCTGTTTTTACCAAGAATTACTGTTCACTTGGATTATTTGGACATTTACTGTCTTTATTCTTTGTTTCTGTGAACTTGCTTTGGAACTGGGGCCATTAGGAATCAGCGTGTTTTGTGCATTTTTGAGTTACCATTATTTTATCCACACGCTGTTTCTGAGCTCTGTCGGCTGGCTGTGCTTTGTCGTGTTATTTATCTTTGTTATAACACAGCTAATGTTAGCCAAAAAGTTCTCTACTTCCCAAACTGCTAAAGCCTTACGCTAAATGTAATGTTAAGGTGGTGAAGTCATTCTTTCTCTTTAATACCATCATACTCCAATCTTATCAGATACAACAAATCTACATTTTCAGTGGTTGCAGCAAATCTTAAGGATGCCATTTGGTATAATTGTTAACATCTTCACCTCCCATGCACAAGGTACAACATTTGAAATCCTTTATGGAGTTTACATGTACTTCCTATGTCTCTGTGGGGTTTCTCCCACTTTGCAAATACATGATGTGCATTCCATCTCAAATTCACCCAAGAATGGAGATGTGGGCGACCGCACAGACTCTAGATGATGACCTATTGGGGAAAGATTGTGTAGGCCAACGGCTTTGGGCATCTACTGTGGTGCACAGTATCTTCAAGATAGGATTACAGTCTGTACAATGTGGCAGGGCTAGCCACTCAGTGGGGTAAACTATGTCTCAAGGTTATGGTCATGTTGACTAATGTCGCCAAATGGACATGGACATTTGCTGGACATAAATGGGTTGAGGTCCTGGCCTTCTCCATCCTATACCAGGGAGCCATGCTAATGGTGAGAGGGGTTTATGTGCCCCTGTTGGATACATAAAGCCCAACAGCCCTAGGTCAGTACGCTACTGGATGGCTGGTGTACAGTTGCCCAGCTTGGGTTACCTGGGATAGCTCTGTTGAGCACTAAGCAGGATGTAAAACCAATCTGCCAAACATAAACTAGGAATTGCTACACTCAATGTAGGTTCACTGACAGGATGAAGTCTGGAAGTGGATGACATGATGTAGGGAGGAGAATGGACATCTATGTATCTAGGAGACAAGATGGAAGAGTAGTGCAGCAAAGCCACTTGGCTTGGGATCCAGAGTCTACTACTCAAGTGGAGGACAGGCTAGAGATGGTGTGGGAATTGTGGTGAAGGAGAGGCTTCATAAGATAGTGAGGGATATCATCAGAATTTGTGACAGACTCATGGCAATCAGACTCTAGTGTAATGATGGGGCACTGTTCATAATCTCAGCCTATGCCCCACAGCAGGGTTTTGATAGTGAGGAAAAAGAGTGCATTCAGACAGCTGTTGCAGGATCTACTAGATAAAGCTGTAAAATATGATTTGATGTTGATAATCGATGACCTGAATGCACATATCAGGAGAGACAAAACAGGATATGGGGACTGCCTGGCTCCACACAGGTGGGGAACAGGAATAAAGGAAAACAGGCCATTCTAGGCTTCTATCTGGCAAATGACTTGTTGGTGGCCAACACATCGTTCAGCAAAAGAAACAATCAGAAGATCACATACAAAAGTGGACAACATGCAACTCAGGTAGACTTCCTCCTAGTAAGGAAAGGGCAGTGGGGAAGACTCAGTGATTTCAAAGTCATCCCCAGTGAAACAGTTGGCCCACATCACAAACCACTGGCTGCAAGCAGTGGTCAAAGAAGGCTCTAAGGTCAACAGACACTTGGCTGAAGACCTGAAAGTTGACTGGAGAGAAAGCACAACAGTTCAAGGAATTACTCAGGGCTCCAGCACCGCATGAAGAAGAGGAAATAGGTGGAGTTGAAGAAGAATAACAGCTCCTCAAAATAGCATGTGTGAAGACTACAGAAAATATATGTGGCTGAGCCAGGTATGGAACTAAGGTACATAAGGAAGGTGGTGATGGAATGCAGAAATCCAGGAAGTCATCAGAAGAAATGACTATATGATATTTTAATAAACTATAGAGTTAAAATCAATCAAAAATTTTGGAATCATATTACAAAAGGACATTCAATAAATTTATCCTTGGAAAATAAAACCAAAATACTAAATTCTATTAAAGTGACATCTAACATGCAATTTTGGAGAATTTACACATGAAACTTTCTGCGTAGAACTTTTTATACTCCCAATAGATTAAAAAAATGTAATGCTTCTAATAATGTTACATGTTGGAGATGTTTACAAATTTGTAAAGCAGATTGGATACATGTATTTCATGACTGTATTAATTTAAAAAAGTTTGGGAAGATGTCAGCAACTTTTTATACAAGCCATATTTTTGGATACATTTTTAGTAAATAGGTCTTTAATTTTGTTAAATGTTAATGAGAATCTAGAATTAAATAACAACAATCTTTACTTACTATGGAACATATTAGCGAAGGCTAGAAAATGTATTTCCAGAAAGTGGAAGTCAAACATTGAACCATCCTTTAAAGAATTCCTGTCACTATTGAAGGAAACTGCGTTGATGGAAACCAGAGTAAAAGGATTAAGAATAGCACCAAAACGATGGAATAAGAATCCATGGGAAAAAGTATTCTCTCTTAATGAGACATTAAACGTGAACTTAGACTCTCCATAAGGATGAAAGGAAAGAGGAATAAATGATCACCCATTGATATGATGTTACTCTGATTGGACTGGTCAATTCAATAATTAATTTTCAGGCCAATTGTAAATATTGTATATAGTTAGTAATTCTGTTTTATTTATTAGAAAATGTATTAAGATTATTATACAACAAAACTACTTGAAAAATTAATAAAAATCATTTGAGAAAAAAAAAGAAATGACTGCAGGAAAAAGTGAGAGACAGAAAAGGCAGGCCAGGCTAGGAAGGAATACAGGTTGGCTAACAAAGAGGCTAAGAGAAAAGTTCCAATAGCAAAGAACAAGGCATCAGAAGTACTCTACTGGTTTCAGCAAAATTACTCTGTAGATGGCACAAAGAAACTCTTATCAAGGCAATGGCAGAAAGATAAAGAAGATAGTCAGACACCTTTCATAAGTGATGCCAGCAATAACCTGCTCACCAGTCCACAGGACATCAAAGGCAGATGGAAGGAATATATCCAGCAGCTTCTGAACGAAGAAAACCCAACAGAAGCTGTACTGCCTCAGACACAGTTTACAATGAAATAAGAGCAGGAGCCCACCACAGAAGAAGTAAGAACAGCACTAAGAAAATGAAGTCAGGGAAAGCAGCAGGCTCAGATGAGAACACAGCAAACATGATAAAGCTGTTGGTTAAGACAGAGGAGAAATGGCTCCTGTGGATACTCATAGTAGTAGTACAGAGAAAGGCATATCCTTGATGACCAGAGAATAAGCATACCAGTGTCAGTGTTCAAGAACAAACGGGACATTCAAAACTGTGGGCAATACAGAAGTATCAAACTCCTGTCACACTGCATGAAAGTTCTGGAGAGGGTGATTGATAAAAGAATACAAAAAGTTGTAGAAAGTAAGATGGGAGATGAGCAGTTTCACTTCCACTCAATGCAGACTTCACCCCCTTATCAGCCCCAAATGTCCAGTTGACATCCCTGATACTTGTCCCACACCTCACATCTCTGTAGATCAAGTGTTAAAGGCCCTATCCAAGACAAAGAACACAGCTTCCATGAGACCTGATAGTATCCCAGGCTGTATTCTGCACCATCTCCAGCAAGAATTAGCTTTGCTGTTGAGCACCCTATTCAGCCACAGCCTAATTACAGGCCTCATTCCAGCAGAGTGGAGAATTGACATTGTCATCCCCTTGCACAAAGGTGGTGCCACCACTGACATGGGAAACTATCACCCTATTAGCTTGACAAGTCTGATCTGTAAAGCCATGGAGCATATTATTATGGATCTCATAAACAAGGACATAGGCAATCTCCAAGCAATTGATCCCACGCAATTCGGATTTATCAGAGGCAGAGCTTGCCTATTGAACCTAGTTGACTTCTTTGAGACTGTCACCAAGGCCCTGGATGAGGAAAAGTCAGTACATACAGCTTACCTTGACCTGGCTAAGGCCTTTGGCATAACCCCCACTCAGGCATCATCAAAAAGCTAACACAATTTGGTGTAAATCCCTATCTCGTCAAATGGATGACCAACTGGCTCGCAGATTGGACCCACAAGGTCAAAATAGGTGCCACCACCTCTGACAGCAGGCCTGTCACTAGTGGTGTTCCATAGGGATCTGTCCTAGGACCCCTACTGTTTGTCATCTACTTATCAGAGGTCCAGGCAAAGACAAAGGGCTTGTGGCTGAGTTTGCAGATGACTGTAAGTTGGGTGCTGTTATTGACTCACCAAATGATGTTAACATATTGCAAGAGGGTCTCACAGCTACAAATAACTGGTGCCAAAGTCGTGGCTTTAAGTTAAATGCAAAAAAATGTATTATCATACCATTTGGCAAAAACACGACCCCTGCTGATTACCACATCAATGGCAACCCCCTAAGCACACAATCTGTGGTGAGAGACCTGGGTACTCAGGTTGACAACAATCTCACATTCGACCATCATGTAGTGGCAGTGGCCAGAAAAGCCTTTTACTTGGTTCATCTCATAAGTAAATGGATTACATCCAGGAAAAAAGGAGGTTATTACCTCTCTGTACTCCTCCTTCATTAGACCTGTAATTGAGTATAATGCCCCATTTGGTATGTACCTCTCCAAACACCTGCATTCGCTGGAAAGGCCAAAGAAATATCTCACAAAAGAGAAATTATGGCCTCCAATGCCTGTCCTATCCAGACAGGCTCAAATTACTATCACTCTACTCGGTATCATACAGATTGCTCAGAGGTGATCTGTGTCTTGCCTACAAGGTAATATTGGACTCTGCCCTACTAGAGATGCTCCATATCCATAAGTCTAACTCCTTGCGCATTGCCCACTTGATAGGCCTAAATCTAATCTGCGTCATCAACTAAACCTGTGGGAGAGACAGGTTTGTCTCCCAGAGGCTGCCCCGTCTCGGGAATAGACTTCCCATACACGTAAAACAGAGTACCTCGCTGACCCTCTTCAAGCGCAACCTTGAGTGGATGGGAAACCACAAATTTGTCCCAGGGGTTCTACCTTTGTCCCTCACTGACAGGGGTCGCAGGTGCTGACTGAGGTTTCTTTTTTGGGAATTAACTCTTGGCTAGGCTTGTAAGGGCTCCAGTGCCATTAGCCTATTAACCTGCTATGATACTATTATCAAAATTAACTAGGTAATTACCCTATTTAGTTGTTTAACTGAGGTAGAACACTGATCTGCATGGAGCATTTTAGGAGATGAAACAAAACAATAACAGTGCATATACACATATAGTCATACAGGATAATTACAAAGACTTGACATATATTTATAATATATGCAATAGTCTTTAATTTGTATTTGTATTGCAAAGGTCATAACATCCCTGGAAAAGTTAAATACGTGTACTGCAGAAGACTAATTGCACTTACAGATTACCATCCATAATGGTGATGTTATTACAAGGGAAGCTCAAAGTAATCACAGAAAACATTACTGTACATAATTAAACAGTATTTCTACTTGCACTTAAGGCATAAATGTGGCAAAATAGTAACAAATTTAATGTAGAAAATAATAAAATAGGGTAGTCCAATATACAGCTGAGTCCAGGAAAACCTTTCATTACAAGGTAAGTGCTTTCACGATCCTTACAATTGCTTCATCAGACCATTAAAAATACAAAATTCAAACAACTTCAATTTATAAAATTGAAGCCTATTAGGATCAAGAGCCAGGCTTACATCCAACCAGGTGGTGATGTTTTTAAACTTTCTGTGCATTTGCCTCTTTAAATAATAACTGTGTTTTGAGATGATGTAAGGCTATGCAATACTTGGTATTTTATGGAGTGGGAGAATTGCAAGATGATTGGTTGGATGTAAGCCTGGTTCTTGATCTTGATAGGCTGAAATTTTATAAATTTAAGTTGTTTGAATTTTGTATTCTTAATGGTGTGATGAAGCGATTGTAAGGATCATGAAAGTGCTTACTTTGTAATGAAAGATTTTTTTCTGGACTCAGCTGTGTATAGGACTACCTTATTTTATTATTTTCTGCCATGTCATTGACTGTTGGAAAAGGTATTCCATTCATCCTCAGCCAAACTATTTTGTTGGACAATAAATTTAATATAGTCACTAAATATGTTGTTAGTAGTTACTGTTCCCAAAAATTTGTAGTAAGTGCAATCAGTAGGGAGCTGGAAGTTGGCATAATGGTTAAGGGGTTTACCTCAAAGACAGAAGGTATAGGGTTTGATTCACACCTTTAAAAGGGAAATTGTTTGGGCTTAAAATGGCCCACATGGGCAGCTAGGGGGTTGGGGTTTAGCATAAGGAAACTGGGTTTTGACATAATGGTTGTCATGTTTACATCACACACACACAAAGTACAAGGTTTGGTTCTCATATTTGAATGGAAAATTTGTCAGGCATAAAATAGCTCACAATGGCTGCTAGTCTAGTATTTACCTATGAAGCTATACAATAAAAAACAATAGGCATGCAAGTCAAACACACAATTTACAACATATAATAAATAAGACAGAAATACAGTTCACTCAGTCTAAAAATAAATTTCCAGAAAATAGAAAATGCATTCAGAAATACCTTTGTATAACTTGATAAGATTGCAGACATACAAATACAATCTGTAAGTTAAAAGACCTCTACACACAAACACACACATTTTACTGCATACAAAGAAATTTCTTTATTTGCTGAGCATTTTAAATGTATACTACTGATTGAAAACAGATAAGGAGGGGAGACGTTACTGATAAGTAGACAAATTACGCTAATAGTAGGAAGGAAGAGTCAAAGAAAGTGTAAGAAACCAGAACAAAAATGAGGAAGTGAAGGATGAACAAAAACAAGCGGGTGTGGAGTGGGACAAGAACAAAAAACATGAGGGCACATGGGAGGAAGGACATATGGGAAGAATGAGAGGTTAAATATCAACTGAATGTCATGCAAAAAAGGATAAAAAGAAGTTAAAGAAAGTGAACTGAGAATTTAGGTTTCAAGTAGATGCCACAGCATTTCCAGTTCAAGACAAAGTGAGATTTAAAGGCTCATTTGAAAACTGTTATGAGGAATTAATTATAATGTATTTGTTTTTATTTAAAATATGTTTATTAGAGAAGAGGACCGATCATAAGTGACCAATTTTAGTCTCAGCCCTGGAATACAAAGAAAGCCATAATTAGATTTAATGAGAGATAGTAAGAGTATAATAAAAATGCAAATTGTAAAATGCAAATATTAGGCAAAATTTTGAAGAGTATATACAATTGTAATATGCATTATTTACAGTAAATCAAGATAAATTTAATTTAGGCAGCAGGGTGTCTGTAATAATTACATTCAATGTACTGTCTTGGTGGGAACTATAGGATAGATGAGTGAAGTGAAGGATCTTAGATTTGACTTTGATGTATTTATGGCATCATCATCATCATCAACATCATCATCATCATCACCATCATCATCATCTCCATCATCATCATCATCATCAACCCCCTTTTTTCCCATTTTCTTCATGGGGGTTGAAGAATTGTGTCAGCTGTCACCATCTCTCTCTCTCTCTCTCTCTCTCTAATGCCACTCTCCTACCATCTTTGACACTCATGCCTGACTGCCGCAGGTCTTCTCTCATATAATTCAGTCACTCCTTTGCTGGATGCCCTTGTTTCCTCCTGCCTTCTTCCTGTCTGTCCCAAATCTTCAACAGACTGTCCTGCTTTCCTGCACATGTGCCCAAACCACTCTAATCTGTTCTGTTTGATCTTTTCTGTAAGTGGAGCTACTGTAGCTGCTGCTCTTAAGTCCTCATTTCCATTTCTGTCTCACAGTGTGCATCCTACCACCCATCTCAGGCAGTTCATCTCCATCACCTCTAGCTTTCCTCAATTGATCTGCCTTTACTGCCCAGGTTTCTGTACCATACAGTAGTGCTGGCTGCACCACGGTTTGTACACCTTACTTTTCAGCTTCTTTGGCATTCTTCTGTTATACACTACCATGACACTTTGTGCCAGTTGACTGCAGCCCCTCTGATTCTAGCTTTGACTTCCTCATTCGGACTTCCCTGATCCTACACCATCCCTCTTAGATACTTGCATTTGTTAACCTGTTCCATTATTTCCCCTTCTATCTCAGTTTTCATCTTCTGATTTTCCCCATTTGCTGCCATGACAGCTGTCTGATCTGTACTTACTTTCATCCCATGTGCCTTCAGTTATGTCTTCTATTCCCTGTCTTTTGCTGAAGTTTTTGCTCAGAGTCTGCTTGTAATGCCACATCATCTGCATGCAGCAATTTTGTTGATCTGTCCCCTCCAGCCTGTTTCCTAATGTAGCCCATCACCAGTATGAACAACAGTGGGCTCAAAGCTGTACCCTGATGTATACCTACTCCCTCTAGGAACCTCTTTGTGAGACTGAACACTGTTAGCACTTAAGTCACTTGGTCCTTGTTCATAGCTTGCACTAATTCTACCAATGTTTCTGGAACGTCAAACTACCACAGGGCTTCCCAAATCAACTTTCTTGGGACCTTGTTATGTTTTCTACAAGCCTAGGAAAGCCCAGTTGGACTCTTTCCTCATCACTAGCTTCATTTCACTACAAACATTGAGTCAGTTGTGGTGTATGCTGGAAAGTTAGCAGGATTAGTGTAAGTGGTACCATTAAGTACTAATTTGGAACAAACTTGGGCTTCACCATGGAGGTTCCTAACATAACTGAAGAAGAACTTGTGGTTTCTTTTTGTTTTGGAGGCTAGTTTCAACTCATAATTGGCTTTGGAGGTTTTCACTAGTGATCTAATATGCTTGTTGAGGCAGAGGAGGGAGTTTTTCTGATTTGGAATTTGTTCCTTTTTACCCTTGGATAACAGTTTCCTCCTTTTGCTGTAAAGCCTGTTGATAGAGGATATCCACCAGACAGGTATGTATTTCCTTGAGGAGCAGCTTTTAGTTCTGTTGGGTATGGCTGAGTCCATGCAGTTGTACAGGTGTTTGTATACTGCACTGGCGTACTGTTCAGCATAGTTGTCTGCATCCTCTGAGGGGGGGTGTTGGTGTGAAGTTGCAGATACCCTCTCTTATGAGGTTGTAGTCAGCTTTTGAAACATTTTTTGGCCTGGTTACAGCTGGGGAGGGGTTAGGTGGGATAGAAACTTTGAATGAGACAGACGGATGATCTGATCTCAGCAGGGAAGAACATACTATGGGAGTGGTGCAGCAGGCACCCATGTTGGTAAGAACTGAGTCCAGTATGTTATCTCCTCTTGTGGGGGATGAGACCAGCTGGTCTAGTGCATTAGAACTGATGAAGTCAAGGAATCATTGGTTGATTGCATTAATGAAGGAACAGTTCACCCAGTCTATGGTGGGGTAGTTGAAGTCACCAAGGATCAGGGTGTTAGGGGGTACCTTAATGGAATCAAGTAGGTCCAGGTAGGAGGAATGGGTATCCTGAGTCATGGAGGGGGTCTATAGCTGGCTATAACTTGGATGGGTGTCTTGCCAACTGTCAGTTTCACTTCCAGTGCATCATGCTGGTGGTGTGCCTCTCCTTAATGAAGATAGAGACTCCACCATCCATAGTCTTTCCAACTTCATTTTGGGGTCGGAAAGTATGGAATGAGATATAGCCTGGTAAGGCAGGGGTGCTCTCTGCAGCTCTTAACCAAGTTTATATGACTGCACAGACATTGGCATCTTCCAGTGTGAGGAGAGCCTCCAGTGAGTGCATTTTCAGGTTAAGGCTCCTAGCACTGAGCATCATGACCTTCAATTTCCTTTTTGACAGATCTTTTATGTTAGAAGATTTGTCTTTGAGACATAGTCTAAAAAAGGCTCAATGGGGGAGGAAAGAGCCTTGCCCAAGATCTGGAACCCCAGGGGTGAGAGGTGGAGGCCATCTCTGGCAAAGCATCAAGGCCTGTCACCTATGCCATCCCAGGTAGACAGATACTGGATCCCCTTGGAAAGACACCAGAAACTAAGCCAGTTGTTGAAATCAATATTTTTTTTGTTGGCGTTGTGGTATCATTCTTGGTGAAGGTAGGATGCTGCTTAGGGCTAGGGTCATACCTGAGTGGAGCACATACTCTGAGAGCTCAATCATGTCTCTCTTCATATAGTCCAGGGAGGTATGTCTCAAGTCATTCACACCAACATGGACAATGACAGAGTCATACTTATACCTGTTGTGGAGAGACTTCAGTCTGTGTGTGATATGGCAGATTCTAGAACCTGACAAACAGCTGACCATGAACTTCTCCTCATTGGTATGTTTGGTTTATTGTTATGCCTTATGGGCTGTGTTTGTGAGATACTGGCATGTTGAATACTGTGTGTGATATGATTGGTGTTGTGTGTGGAATATTTGTGTGTGTCTGATTTGGGGGTCTCTGTTATTTAGGTAAGTTTTTGTTGAGGACCCCTGCATAGGTGGGTGTGTGACTCTGTGATGTGAGTGGTATGGTGTTTGTGCTGGATAATCTCTTTCTCGACAATGGCATAGTCAATAAACAGAGATTCCCAAACTGGGCTTATTTTCTCTGCAAGCTGCTTGATAGGGACCAAACAGACAGCTTGTTCTCCTTTTCGCTATGCATCAGGCTAAACACCTGGGTTGAGGGAGGAGGACAACTCCACTCTGCAGATATCTGTAAACATTCTGGAAGTCAAACTGGAAGGGTAGAAGATAAGTATTCATACAGAGAAAATGATTCTTGTGGTGAACAGATATAAAACGGATGTACTCGGCATACCAGCTAATCTGCAAGAGGGACCTCAGCAGTGGACCTGTGCTGACATTTCCTTTTCTGATTTTGGAAAAAGTCTCACCATCTCTAGCTGTTGTGCTCAGAGGCACTCTTGCTTCTTGGCAGTACACAAAGTGAAACCACATGATGGTGAACAGGAGGATACAGCAAGCTCTACTCTACTCTGTTTGGTGCCATAAACTGAGCACACATTAGTAAAATATATAAAAATATTAAATGACATACTTGCCTTAATTCAAAAACACCCACCTGTTGCAGTGGACTGAAGGGACATGAAACACAGAGGAGATATGGTGACTGGATATAACTATCTAATACAAAGATCCATTTCAATGTCAGCAGGTATGGTGAATATCCAACACCACCATCTGAGACCAAGGAACCAAGGAAAATCCACAAGCTATATTAGCGTACAATACTTTATTCACTGCTTTTGTCAAAACTTCATCAGAAATAAAAAACGCTAAAACTCATCCCACTTATATACAAAACCAATTAACAACTCATCTAATTAAACAATAAATGTTTTATTAAAACTATTTAGTAAATATGCAACTGTGCAAATAAGCAAGCAAAGTAATATTTAAAATAACATCTTTTTGTTACATAATACATATAAATATAATGTTGCTTACTGACATAAATTTTACAATCTTTAAAAGTATTTAATATTAATAAACTGCAGATGAACTATATTACTTTCTAACATAAATTCTATGATTTTTTAAAAAAACATTTTATATTTGTGGCATCATTTAACCCTGTTTTTTTGTCCGCCCTTAGACGGATTTGCCATATGGTCTCCCTTTGCTCTAGATAATTCTTGAAATACCCCTCCCCCTCAGATCAACTCTACCTTTTTCCAATGCTGTGAACAGAAATTTTTTGAAACCCTGGCACTTTTGACTGTGCTTGAATAAAGCATTATTCTTGCCTTCTTTTTTTATACTATATATATGTTCCCTGATTCTGATGTTTAAATGTCTAGTGATCATGCCAACATAATAACTTTGGCATTTACTGCACACAGCTACATATACTACACCTTAGGTCTTTCAATTAAATATCCCCGGTACCCCAATGGTTTGTGCCAAATGTGGAAGTTCTACATAAGGTCCTATTAGTATATATCTACACATATTACAATCTAGACATTTGTACATGCCATTAGATCTATTACTGGAAGGACTATCCTTAGATCTAATATCTCTACCTCTTTCTAAGAGTGTTTTCAAATTATAGTCCTTTTTATATACAAATCTAGGTCTATCACCAACCACCTTAAACAATTCCTGATTTCCTTCAATAATCTTCCAGTTTTTTCTATTATGTTACGAATCTTATTATTATCTACTGTCATTTGCATATCATGACTTAGATATGCTTGTTCATGATTATCTTTATTAGTGTTCTTATATATGGAATTCCCTACAGGGCCTAAAATAGAAGAATAGGAACTGGTCCTCTTGTCCCAGATTTTTTTGGCTTCCATCTTCAGAAAACTTTTGTCATAACCCTTACACATAAACAAATTTATGATGAATTCAAACTCACCCTTCAACACATCATCCTCACTGGTCATCCTACTAGCTCTAATGAACTGACCTTTTGGAATGTCGTGTTTCATATATGTTGGGTGTTGGCTAGAGTAATGTAAATAGTTGTCTTTAAATGTACCTTTCCTAAATATTCTGCTGGTAGATTTATTGTTACAACTGCCCCATTCCAAACTTACATCCAAATAATTCACACAATATCCTGTGTCTCCCTTATCAAACTTTAGAAAGTCAGATTTTTTATTTAATTCATGAACAAAAGATTCAGTAGTTGTCACGTTACCTTCAATGATAAAAATTAAATCATCTATAAATCTTTTGTAATATAAAATATTATATTTCTGGTAGAACAATTGTAACACTTCATATTCCCACCATCCCATTACAATATTTGCAAAGGACAGGGCCACGGGAGTACCCATCGCCACCCCCTTACTTGCTTTAGTATTGTTGATTAAACAAAAAATAATGATTGTCCAATAATGTCTAATAACAGACAATAAAAATTAATTTCAGTGTGTTGGACATAAACACACATTTGTTCAAAAATGATCTAACAAACTCAATACCTTTGCTAGGTGGGATGGTGGTATATAAGGAAACCACGTCTAAAGTAACAATAATGTGTAAATTTAGATCAAAACAACTGTTTTCACAAAAGATTTTTATACTGTGTAAAAAACCCCCGGAATCATTTAAATACAAATCCATTTGTTTCACTAAGGGATTTAACAAAGCATCTACCATCAAAGATATAACTTCAGTAAGATAATTTGGTGCTGAAATGATGGGCCTGAAAGGGGGGTCAGTTAAATCTTTATGGGTTTTGGTTTTGGGCATGCCAAACATGACACCAATTCTTGGATTTTCAATGTCACAAAAATCATACATGCTGGAATCTAAGTCCCCATTCATCAAACTTTTATACAAAAAAATGGAGACATTTTTATAACATTTATAAATGTCAGTCACTTGTACTTTCTTATACTCGTTAACATTATTTAACATATTTTCCATTTTGGTGATGTAAGCACTTTGGTGTATGACCACTATCATACCTCCCTTATCACTTTTTATAATTCTAAGATTTTTATTATTGGAAATGTCTTTCAGAGCCACCCTCATGTCAGCACCTGAATTATCACGGTACCTTCCACCTATCTTAGTATCATTGTTCAATAAATCTCTCAATTCATTTTCACAGGAAATTTCAAATATTTTCAAGGTCTGCAATAATGATGGATTATAACAAGAAGGCTTGACAAAAAGGGAATCAGCGCATTTAACATCATTTAAAATGTAACTCGGGTGTAATTTTCTAATATATTTTTTCAAGCACAATACAGTGTCAATAACGTCTGCTCTTCTGGCAGGAATTAATTTTTAACCCCAGTCTCAATAATTTAATATGTAGGTATGGTGAATAGGTGTGTTAAATCTCATACAGAGGGTCTTCTGCAGTGGATCACTTTTGGGTAAGAATCTCAAGCACTAACTAAGTAAATATCTAAGCTAGCAGGAGCTGAAGGAAAACCAAAAGTGGGAGTAAATATGTTAGGTTTCATGAGCAGAAGGAAAGGTAAAAAGCAAAGGCTTGAAAGGAAAACTCCTGTAGTTATGAAGCAGCAAAGGAGGATCGATTCCTAGAATCATGGTCTAAGCAATAGCACTTGGTAAAGTTGTGCACCAGTCACTGGGTGGCTGTGGCACAAGTGTTCACAATGGACAAGTTCAGGAAAACTCCTGTACTTATGAAGCAGCAAAGGAGGATCGATTCCTAGAATCATGGTCTAAGCAATAGCGCTTGGTGAAGGTGTGCACCATTCACTAGGTGGCTGTGGCACAAGTGTTCACAATGGACAAGTTCAGGAAAACTCCTGTAGTTATGAAGCGGCAAAGGAGGATCGATTCCTAGAATCATGGTCTAAGCAATAGCGCTTGGTAAAGGTGTGCACCATTCACTAGGTGGCTGTGGCACAAGAGTTCACATTGGACAAGTTCTTTAAATAGGAAGTGATGCACACAGTGAAATGGCCTTTAAAAGCATTAGACAAACTTCTGCAAAACGCATTGCCATCAGCAACAATGAACACGTGCTTTAAATAGGAAGTGTTACACACAGTGGAATGGCCTTTGAAAGAATGAAACAAACTTCTGCAAAACACATTGTCATCAGCAGTTCATCTGTGAAGGATGAGATAATCTCTGTAACAGTCAATCCCTCCTTACATGGGGAAAAGTTAATAAAAAATGGTCTATTTTCCTAAACTCAAACACCCTCCTCAAGAGAAATCTAAGAAGGCAATGCACATAAAGTGGACGAAGGGCCATCATTCCACTGGATTCTGATACAGAAAGCAAATGGGAATGAATAGATTGAGTTAAATGAAAACTCTGAAATTAATTTCTGCAGGAAAAGTGAGTGAATCCTGAGTGACATCTAACCCTTATGGAAGACCACATTTGGTTCAATATAAATTAGGGCCATCAAATGAGATGCTAGACTCTAAAGGCAAAGGTAATAGGTTCATAGTTCATAGGTAAGTACTAGGCTATCAGCCCCAGGGCCTATATAAGCCTAGCCATAAATATTCCCTGGCTTTAGCCACCCAGAAGTTTATTTACCTGTTCCCCTATCGAGCAGAGCCACAGAAGTGATACCCAGGGTAAATTTCCTATTCCCCATCCAGGTGTTCAGATTTTTCTTAAACAGGGCCAATGAGGTGCTCTATTTGACATGAATGGTCAGCCTGTTCCAGAGTATGGGAAGTCTCTGGGACAGGAACCTATCCCTCCAGCAAGTTCTGTTTATTGTGGTGACAAGCTTAAGGTCTCTGGAGCATGTGACCATCGGGGATTGTGATCCTCTTTGTGAGGTATTTCTGTCATCCTTCCAGTTGCTGCAAGTGTCTTGTGAGGTGTATACCAACTGGGGCATTGTACTCTATAATAAGTGTAATGAGGGCTGAGTACAGGGGGACAATGACCTCTTTTTTCTGGATAAGAAACCTTTTGTAATGAGGTGTACCACACAGAAGGACTTCTTAACCACTGTGGCTATATGGTTGTCAAAAGAGAGACTGCTTTCTACCTGTCTCCCTAAGTCTCATAACACACTTTCAGTGTTGAGTGGACTACCACCTATGTGGTAGTTTGTTGGCACAGGGTTTTTCCCAAAGGGGATAACTATGCATTTTTTGGCATTGAGCTTAAGGCCGTGGTTTTGACACCAGGTATCAGTCTCATCGAGGCCCTTTTGTAGAATGTCCACATCCTTAGGGGATTCAGTAATGGCTACAAGAAAAGGCTGATTTCCACAAGGTAAACCTCAGGACTGAGTAACAATGGGGGTATGGAAAATTTTGCTAATGTGTGAAGGAGGGCAATAGTTTTCCCGAGATAGGTGAAGATGTTCAATCATTTTAAGGAATTGTTTAACAAGTCTATGTAATCAACATTAGAAGGGAAGGCACTAATGGAGAATGTAAGATGAGCTTAATTCAAATGCAGTAAGTGTAGGCTAAACTCTCCCTGGATAATAATCCATTCAGTTTTATTGGACACAAAAAGAAAACAAAGAAACTGATGCCAGAATCAAACCACGTGCTGGAGGGACAGATTCATCACCCAGAGACTCCCTACACTATGGAACAGAATCCCAGTCCATGTGAGGCAGAGCCCCTCACTGACTCTGTTCAAGAGAAATCTTGACGAGTGGATGGGAGATCGTAGGTTTACCCCGGGAATCATCTCTGTATCACTGCTGGACAGAGGCACAGCAAACTAATGGGTATAGTATTCTCATCCTAAGGGGTGGTGAAAGCCACACACACTCTGGCTAGGCTTATAAATGCCCTAGGGCAGATAGCCTAGTATGAACCTATGAACCTATGAACTACACATACAGTGAATGCTGTGTTCCTGCTACAGCAAGCATTTCTAACCTCAATGAAGCCACTAAAACTGATTACCTGAGGTGACTCAGGAAGTAACTGAACACAAATCATCTTTAAAGTATTTTTTTATACTCTGGCCAGAGTGTAAACTGCATACTGTGTCAGAATGGATGCTCCAGGTGGCATAGATTTAACAGACAAATTATTTTACGCATATTGAAACAATAACAGAAATAAACCAGCAAAATATTGCTAAGCACATACAGTAGATGTACTGGTCCACACATAGCCAATCTTTCATATAACAAATACACACGCACTCTGTCAAAAAGAGGAAAAGATGGGTGAAAGGACTATAACGTGGAAGAGGTGCTCACGTGGTCTGTAAATAGTCTGTCTACAGAAACTCTAATAGTCCACTGGTGACACAAAAATCAAATCAACTGGCTATAGCAACAGGGTGAGGGAGACTTTACTGCTGTAATAACTGACAGACAGAAATTTATAAGCAACATGATATTCAAATGTGCTTATCGGAGAAATGAATTTGAACTGTAATCACACATGGTCTTCTCAGAAAGTGGGTCACCATCAGCAGCTGTTATACTGTTAAACAAACTGAAACGATGTACAAGAAATTGGCAGTGTGTTAAGTCTATATCCTCACACTTCCAAAGCAACGGAAAACTGTATCACCACCAAATGTGTCACTAACGAAGAAATATATGATAAAGAAAAGTCAAATTGATAAGATGAATAGTGGATAAAGAGCGTGTGGACAAAACAGCACTGTTTATCAGATATGTTTCCTGCACTGCTAGGCAGTTTTGTAAAAATCTGACATATGCAATTGTGACAAAGGAGGTCTGCATCACCGCTGCATAACACAGGCTGTATATGCATTTAAAACCGACACCAGATCCAGAAAGATACAACAAAAAGAATCTAAGTGCTTTTGTGTTGCAATTATGCTGGTGCAGACACATTTCTGCAAGTTTCTCATTGCTTCAGAGACACTGACAATTGACTTGTTCCCTATAAGACAAACAAAACATCCTGAGCAGTGTTAACATAGTTAAGGACTGATTAATAGCTTGGAACAGAACTCAAAAGATTACAAAGGCATCCTTAATAGTCTCTCAATCAAGCCACACATTTCAAGATTAAAATGCTCATAGGTCCATAGATGAGTGCTAGGCTAATTGCTCGTGTGGGCTATTTTAGGCCTAGCCAATTACCTCATGTGATAATCAAACCCTGAACTTTCCTGTCTGTAATGTAAACACCTTGACCATTATGTCAGCCTCCCACCCCTACAGCTTAGTTTTAATTGCCAGCTCCACATGACCCAATCATCCCTCAGATAAGGTATCATTTAAATAAAAATCTGCAAAAAGCAATGAAAAAAACTATAAATGATCTGCATGTAAACACTGGCCCGAACACTATGATGTAGATTTAGTTCCAAGTTGACTGGCAGATATCTATGCTATGCTTTGTATTTTAGAGCTTTGTTATTTGTCCTCCACTAAAATGGGTTAGCCCAAACTGGAGTTTCCCAGTTAATAAAATATGTACATAAAGATAAGAATAAATAACACATCAGGAAATGACAGTTTTCACTACATATCCATGGATGTATATCTGGCAGGTGGAGGATATGTGGACAAGGTAAAACAGAAATGTATACACAAATATAGAAGCCATTAATAACTATGTTTCCCATATATTATCATGGGGTTTTGATGCCTGTGTTGTAATCAAGCCAGTTATATTTGCATCTGTGTGCCCTGTATGATTATATACATATTGGTTTCTCAAACTCCACATTGTCTTGGGCTTCTAAATAAATAAATAAATACTTTTGTTTCTCCACCTGATGACTAAATGAGCTGTAAGGAGAAACTCATATGGACCAGGAAGTGAATGAAAGATATTTATTTTAATGCTGTTTCTTTGTTTGATGTCTTGATACATAAGTTCATTTAATACCTAACAGACAGGGAAAGGGAAATGTTGGAAGATATATGTCTCAAACGTTATGCAAAGGGTTCATATTTAATTATTTTTATGCCTAAAATTATTTGTAAAAAAACATATCAGAAACAGATTTGGCAGTTTGAAGATTCCAGCTGCATGTTTTAGAAATGAAATTTGTAGATTCCAACTGTATATTTTAAACATGAAATTTGTAGATTTCAGCTGCATGGTTGAGACCCAATAGTGGAAGTCTCAAAAAAACAGGAAATTGGAGTATTATTGCAGGTAAAATATACAAAGTCCAAAATTGTTGTATTCCTCCATCTCCGAGGCACAGCATTGTCCTGGAGTTAATCTTTATAAGTAAAGGGGGTAACATGTTTGCCTCCTTGCAAAAAGCCAAAAATCAATTTTATTGTTTAACAGTGAGTTTTACACTTCCCTGTTAAAGCTATACAATCACACTTATTTTTTTCAGTTTTGGGCTCATATTGTAGATTCTCAAAATTCCTCTAGGGTGCCGAAATGTGCTGATCCTTGTCTCTTTTTTGACACTTATTGCCAAATTCAGCAATATCCCATGTTAACAAAACATTTTAAGTTGTTTGCTTAGCTCTGAGTCATGATGGATACTAATAAAAGTCAGTACATTTCACTTTTAGACTTGAGCCTATTTAGAAGAAGCACTGAAATTAGATGCGTCTTTGTTACAGTAAATATTTATGTGATTTAAAATGAATAATTCATAATGTTACATATGCTACTTTTGGCATTTACAAATGGACCGCACGATATACTAATGATATACAGCTAGAATGTGACTGAATGACCTATCATTGTTTTCTTATTCAGAATTAGCTAGTAAACTGTGCGTCCTTCTATTTGTTCTTATAGTGTCAGATAGTTTTTGTCTTTCATTACAAATGTTTTTTAACCTTGCAGCCTGCAAAACTAAAGCAGGTACTTTTGTGTTTGTGGTTAAATGTGAAAAAATTTTACAGTGTCTACTTTTTATCTTTAGCTTCTATACTGATTAAGGAAATAATGCAATGTCTTTTGTGGAACATTAAATAATGTAGCTATTAACATTTGACATTTTCATTTTTATGTGGTATGAGATATGAGGTAAGGCTTCAATAATTTCTCTGGTAAAAAGATATGGGGAAGTGACTTACAGATATGTTTCTATGTGTGGTTACTTCGGTCTGAAACAGCTTATCTTTTTGAATGACTTCTGTAAATGTTTTTTCTTCACATAGTGATGAAATCTAAAAAAAAAATATTAAAAAGAACACAGTAGGAAGTGAGGGCTGAGGATGCAGAGGTAGAAACTGGAGTTTGATCTGATTGAGCATGGCCAAGTTATTTACACACAAAACTCTTTTTGTTTGAATTTCAGTAGGTGTCGTTTAAAAAGTGCACTATGTTTGGTTTGTTTGTGTTTGTTTTGTGTTAACCAAGTAAGTGGTTGTTTTAAGGGCCCCTTTTCACTGTTTCACCCAAAGACAACAAGTTACTTACAGAAGAAGAAACTCATATTGAAAAAGTACAAAAGTGCATGAGATGAGCTGTAGAAAAACAGAAGTAATTAATAACAGCAAATCAGAAATGTACGCTGTAGAAACAGATGGCAATAGGCCAATAACACATAAATAAGTAAAGTTGTTGTTGTGTCTTTCGGCTTTTCCCGGTTAGGGGTCGCCACAGCGGAACTCCGGTCCACTAATGATTGGCAGTAGATTTTTACGTACCGATTTGCCAGCTCTGATGCACAACCTTCAATGAAGGTACGCCCATTTACGCATGTCTCCACACATAAGTAAAGTATGAATAAAAATATTGTCACACTAATTAAATATAGGGATTATTGAACTGCAATGGTATTTAGTCTGAACATTAGCAATTCTGCTAATTTTCAGAGCAAGTTAAGCAAAAGGAGAGAAGGAGATGCACATTTATTAAGACATAGCTTATTTTATAGTAAGATACAAGCAGTTAAAATGTTTTTAGTCCCTCTAGTCTTATATACAGGTCAGGCATATTTTTATCAACCAGAGGAGAAGTTGTGGATAGTAATTAATAAAGAGCTGAATTATTTTATCTTAGACAGGAAGACAGCAGGAGTCAAGTGGAATAACCTGATTTTTCCAATAGAACAAGGAGATTGAGATTGCCAGATTTGAATGGGTATTTCAGAGTTTCACAGTTAAGGCTTCTATACATAGCACAAGCAGAAGCCTATAATTTAAAATGGAAAAGGATGATGATGAAAGGGGGGAGACTTAAGAAACAAGGAGAGACTGGGAATTTGGATGCAGGCCTTTAAGGAAAATAACAATAATCATACAGAATATTATATTCATAAAGTGGCAGAAAGTATTCTAAGAACTAAGCCAACATGGGAATGGAGAAAAGAGATTATGCCAATAGGTATGACTAGAATTAGGGTTAGAGACAACAGGCAAGAGGGGGCTGGAATTTATTGGAGTAAGCTGGCAAAGGAACCAAGGTATTGGGAGCAAATAACTAGAGAAGGAAAGGTAATAGAATGGGAAGATGCCAATAATTATATGGATTGCAGGTTAGAGATTACATTCCCTATCAAGGATTGATATCAGAGTACAGACAAAGAGAATGAAATGGGGGGTCCTAAATGAAAGACCAGCCCTGGTAGAGTTGTTAGTAGAATCTAGAACAGAGGCTGCTGTTAAAACAGGAATAATTAGTACAGCATACAAAATATTGCATGATAACTATAAGAATCAGTCACAGGAGGTTAGAAAGGATTGGGGAGAGAGATCGGATGAGCAATTCACAAAGAAACAATGAGGGTATATGTTTATCTCTGAAATAAGCAAAAAAAATCTAGAAGATTTAAGAGTTTTGCTTGGAAACGTTTACATAGATATTTGTATACCCCAAGTGGACTCCAGAGAATCTTTCCTCAGGCAGACACCAAATGTTGGAGGTGTGGAGGGGAAGAAAGAGATAATTGGGAACATATTTTCAGGGACTGTAATGTGTTGGCAAACTTTAAAGATCCCCTGCAGACTAGGAGTTTGTCAGAGATACTGGCTGAGCAAGTTGCTGTAACTCGGGAAATGATTTTTCTGAGCTATAATACAGAATTGGAATTTTCTAGACATAGTAAGGCCTTGCTGAATTTAATTCTGGTGGCTACCAAAAAAGCAATTGCTAGAAAATGGAAATCAAAGTCTAAACTAACTGTACTAGAAGTAGTGAATATAGTAAGAGGGACTGGGATTTTTAGAAAAAAGGTAGGAGCAAATTACATAGAAAAAATGGGAACTGTGAGAACAATGCATACAGGGGAGGAATGAGGTTTAAAAGAAGGCAGGATCTGAAAGAGCTATGTAATGTTTGACTGATAATGATTCGGTAGATTATAAGTAATGTATAGTGTTTGCAACTGAAGTTGTGCCAGTACTGTCTGTGATGTAAAATACTTGCAATTGGAACTGTGTCAATATGGTTTGTTTTCATTTCTATAAATGTATGATATCTTAAAGGTTATCTATTTCCTAAGTCACATGTGCATATATATTTTTCATCAGGATGCTGTTTGAGTTTATTTATAAAAAGAGTTATTTTTTGATGTTTGTAACATTTTCTAAGACCATTTCACCTGGGAAACAAAGAATGAATGAAGGTGTGCAAGTTGATCATAGATTCTTGGGAGGTTACTAGGCTAATAGCCCCAGGGTCCTTACAAGCCTAGTCAAGTTCAACCCATGTTCCCAAGGGTGCCTGGTTCAAGCAGACACTAAAATTAGCACCTATTGCCCCTGTCCAAGAGAGACACAGGTGGAACCCCTGGGGTGAATTTCCAGTTACCCATCCAATCATCCAAATTGTGCTTCAATGGGGCCAACGAGGGGCTTTGTTTAACATGAATAGGAAGCTTGTTCCAAATGTGAGGCAACCTCTATGAGACAAATCTGGCTCTCCAGCAAGTTCTGTTGATGTCACATACCAGGTTAAGTCCTTTGACCAAGTGACCCGTGTGCCATTTTACTTGCAAATATGTAACATTGCTTTCAAAGCTGGGCACAGGTCACCTCTGAGCAGTCTGTATGACACAGAGGAGAGTGTCTCTCTACAAAAGACAGAAATTTAATACCCTGAATTTTCTTCATAACGAACCTTTGTGGTCTCTCCAATTGCTGCAGGTGTTTGGAAAGAAACATACCAAAGGGAGTGTTGTACTCTTTTATTGGCCTGATGACATATGTTTGCATACAGAATGGTAGGAGGCACTTGAAACATAGCATAAAAAAGAACTAAAGATATAACACAGCAGCTGTGTGTGTGAGTGTGTGCAACTGTGTTTGTGTCTATGTGTTTGTGTGCGTGTCCAAGTGTGTCTTTTTTTTCAGACTGAATCAAGTTGTCCTTGCAGTTTCAAGTAAAGAATATGTAAATATTATGTAATATAAAATCTAAGCCAGCTGTGTGACTGAAACCTATTGAATTCCCACGTGTTTTACCTTATTTACAAGTAATAGTAGGACATAGTTCTTTTGATTCCAAAGTCATGGCTTCATTCAAGTTGTAAATGCCACATCTCTCAGATTATGTGATGGCAATTTTGCTTCCATAAGTCAGGAACAGCCATTTCCCCAAAGAATGAGCCAGTTTTAGGTATGACATATTGCACAAAATTATATCAGATCCTGGTTACAAGTCATTCTTATAAAGGAGCTGTTCAAACCTGGCCGCAGACACCACTTGTTTTCAGTGAATGACTGTAGTAACTTACTAGTTATAGATGTTATGAGTTAAAGAACGTAAGCTGCCTTCTTAGTTCATTGTGCACTCAGTTCTTTATTGTTAGTAATCATGCTTAGTGTTACTCAGTACAGTAACATTACAAGCAGCTAGTTGAGAATTAATAACATATTCCTGACTAGTTTGGCATTATCTGTGACTGTGTTTTGATGCTGATAAAATAATGCCTGCTACAGGCATTGTTTGCCGCCTTATGTTAATAATTATTCTCTTGTCTGTCATTATAACTGTTGTGCATGCAATTATCTGTGCTTATAGCTGCATTGTGAAATGATTCCCTGGTTACCAATAATAAAAATTAAAACTGCGGTGGTGGTGCTGAGGTAGCATTGTCGCCTCACAGTAAGACACTGTCCGGTTCGATTCGCAGCTAGAGCGTCTTCTGCGTAGAGACATGCATGAATGGGCGTACCTTCATTGAAGGTTGTGCATCAGGGCTGGTAACTTGGCACGTAAAAATCAACTACCAATCCTTAGCGGACCGGAGTTCCGCTGTGGCAACCCCTAACTGGGAAAAGCCGAAAGACACAACAAAGCCTAAGCTCCTTCATAAAGAACTCTAAACTACCACAGCAATATTAACTGTGTAACCTGAAGATGTCCAGGGCACAAACACATCTGCGTTGTGCTTCTATTTAAGTAATGAGCAGAGACCCCACTGGTGATGAATATGAGACAGAAATGTTGAGAAAGGAGATACATATGAAAATAAATTAAAAAATATGGACCCAGTAATATAAACTGTATAAGGAAGTCCTGCTATAATGCAGGGGGCTCAGAATTCCTCATCCTGTAAGATAGATAGAAAAATAGTTTTTTCAAAAAGTGTAAAAATGGGAAATGATATATGGGAAGAAAGATAGATGAGTAGATTGGGATGCTTGAAGGATAAGGTACTTCTTAGCATAACATAACCTGAGACATTCTCGGGACTTCATTCTGGTTACTTGCATTTTTGCTTTATTCCTCAAACAGGAAAGCAGGTGAAAATGTGGTTTGCTACTTAAAAGTGTTTGCATACATTTGACCCTAAAAGAAACTACATTACTAGTGGGAAGCCCTCAGTTTCTAAAATGGGACTGCATTATAAGACGAGATAATCTGACTAATTTAGTCATATTTTGTATTTGGGTTTCCAGCAGTTTTAATGGTCAACAACATTAACTTTTGTCATAAATTTCCTTGCAGGCAGTACATAAATTATACCACAAGTGTGTAAGTAAAATTTTGTTGAGTGCCTGTGAACATAAATACTGACAGCAGCTTATTATACCTATCACCATTAAAATGACCAATACAAGATGTCATTAACATTCTAAGGTCATTAACATTCTACTCATAGCTGAGTGGTTTAATCTGCATAATTTCTAAAAGCTGCACCTGCATATTCTTTAGTTTATAAAAACAGCCATAATGTTGATTATGCACAGCTTGTCTCTGCTGCTAATGTTTTGTCCAACACCCAACACACATACCTTCAGTGTGAGCCCACCAGGCACACCAAATGCAAAGCATTCTTTTGAAGATATACATTCCCAAAGCTTCAATGCCTGACAGCATGACCATAATACACACTCTGTCCTGAATGATTAGGAAACCAAAACTAATTTAAGACAGCATTAATCACGCTAGCAAATCTGAAGTCTAACAAATGTCAGCCTTGCAATGGGCATAAAATCAAACATGTTTAGCAACATGTTTTTCAAGGTGCTTGCCTGGATGCCCATCAGTTCCTCCCAGTATCTAAACGTATGTTCTATTTGGGTAGACTTCTTTATATAGCACCCTAAATAAACCTCTTATTCTGAAGGAGTCCATGTTCATGGGTAGCATTATGAGGTGATGATTCACCCTTGGTAGCCTATTCCTGTTGATCTGTCTGATTAAGGTCAAAGACAAACACTTCCATTTTCCTCATCTCTTATCAACATCCCTCTACACATCAAAATTGCTTCAAGTGATCACTTCTACTGACTTATTCAAGTTACTCATACATGGTTGAACCCCTATTTTATTTATCCTTTGTTGACTGTGTAGTCCCCTCTAGGCTAGTAGTTTATTTTCAGGAGAGACCAGAGGTGGTATATATACTACTATTATAGGAAATTTGGCATGGCATCAGGGAATTTCCCCTTCTCTTTTCAATAGATATCATGGGATCTTTTACATTCACCTGAGGTACCCCCACCTCAAGCAGATATGACCTCAGTTGAATGTCTCATCTAAAGGGCAACACACTCAGGAGTGCAGCACCCCTTTTATGCTTTACTGCTGAATCAGCAGTCAATCTACCTGGTGTGGGAATAGAACCCACAGCCTTCTGCACCAAAGGTGACTGTGCTACCTGTTGTGCCACAGACACTGCATAATTTATATGACTCCTAGTCAAACATAAAGTTAGCAATGTCACCCTTAGATATCACTGGGTGCAGTAGGTAAACCACAGACATTAAGTAGCCACTCTATGAAAGCCATAGGGTCAGACATAGTTGTTTACAGTCCATGAGCATACTCTAGGGCCTTAATATGCTTGCATGTTACTGTCTGCAGTCTAATCCCCATATATCTTTTTTCATATGTCTCAGCAGGAGAGCAAGGGTCATTGGAAGACTTGGTCTATCCTGCCAACAATTTAGCAGATTCAAATGGCACACCCAAGCACTAACAACACAACAAATAAACTTATTTGGGAACCCTGTCAAAAGCCATTTCAGCAAATAATGAGAGTAAACCACATTGCTCCTTTACTTTCACTTCTACAAAAATGTGTAGACTTGCTTGGATGTGGTCTGTTGAGCTACACCCCCTAATTATTTATTTAAATTTGTTTTTTTGGGGAGCAGAGCTCTGATCCAAATGAACCATTTTCACTCCAGCCAAGAAAGAACAAATATAGGGCATATAGAATGACAGCTTAAACAAATAAAAAGCAGGTCATACTAACAGATATCAAATGCAGCAAACAATTCCTGACAAATGTCTGTGCAATAAACACAATCTTATTTGTATTGAAGAACAAATGTACAGTAATATTTAAAAGATTTTATGATTGCAGATGAAGTTAAAATTGTAATAAATACATAAAATAAATACATAAGTAGTCTATTTAATAAAAAAGATAGGGGATATGAATTGAAACAAAATGATAAGTACATTAATTAAGTGTATTTTGGAAAAGTTAACTGAGTAAGACTGCAGCTTAAGGACATAAAACTAAAGTAATAAAGGAGGTAAAAAAGCATGTGCACTTTGTTTCATAGTGGAGACATGTCCGAAATGCTATGATGATACGACAAAAGTCAGTAAATCCAACAAGAAGTATTTATTTACCAATTATACAATAAAATAATTAAATTAAAAATGTCCAATTTAATGATTTAATTGTGTAATTGCTATTATCAGGTGCTTTTAGGAATATTATTTAAGGTGTGTGGTTATGTAATGTTTTTTACTCCTTAAAGGCTGTTAAGCCTAGGCACTAGAGTTTTTGGATTTGTGCTATCTGTGCTTTTATAAAAATAAATACTTCTTGTTGGGTTTACTGGCTTTTGTTGTTTCATCTAATTGATCTTTGTTCTTTGTTCTTCTACAGTTATGCTAATGTCTGAAATTCTAATCTAAATTCAGTGTTTGACTGGATTCCTTTTACAGAGTAAGGAAGTGATTCCCAAAGTTTAGGATCTGTATATCAGAAACTATGGTCAGGTATATGCAGCATGCACTGTGCTGTCAGTAGTGCAAGCCCTGTGGGAGGAGGTGACCTCTGCTGATATTTGGAAATTCTGAGAAAAAGCGAGTGGCCTGACAGGGTATGGTTTTCAGTTTTCGAAGCATAAATAAGAGTGACTCTAGAAACGAATACAATGTCTGTGTTACTGGAAGACATTTATCATATGTCCGTGTAAGGCAGGTTACTAACTCTTTGCGGAGCAGAAAAGTATTTTCCTACAAGTAATAATAAGGGGTAATATGTGACACAACATATTGTAGCTGAGCTTGAAGAATGCTTTTACCAAACTTTTTTATTTCTGGTACTAGAAATTGTGGTTACCAGAACAGTAGTTAATTTGGAGTTACTGATAAGAGTGTTTGGTGGGGTCTAAAAGTCATACATTTTGCTTTTTAAGTGTTAAGTAACACAGGCATATTCTGAAGCCAGCTGCAAAGTAGGACTGTTTCTTTTTTCTTTTTTTTCTTAATTATGGTTGGTGAGGGGATGGATCTGTAATTATACATAGTGTCAGCATAAATGATGCTGTACAATTAAATCAGGTCAGCAGGTAGTTTGATTATAAAGATGGGGAAAAAACTTATCTCACACTTTTGAACAGTGGGACAGAGGGACAAAGACTTGATCCAAATTATACCCTAAATATTCTGTTGGAGATGAAGCCCTTAAATATCCCAAGAGCTTTATGGTTAATTCCTGACCCATTCAGAGAGTTTAGTGAAAGAGTGCAGCCAGACATATCAAGGGTTTAGTCAGGATAAAAAAATAATACATTCATTCAAGATTGCCTTTATCAATATTTATATGAGTATCATCATTTAATGTGAGTACTATAGTCAGTGTTCTACTTGCCAGTCAAAAGCCATTGTATATTTATTTATTTATGTATGTATTTATTTATTTATTAGCATTTGTTTACCAGGAAGGTCTGACTGGGCAGAAAAAACAAAATTTCAGTGGAGGCCCATGGAGAAAAGCTTCACAATGTTGACAAATATAACATGAATTCATAATGAATGACATTAAATGCACAGTTGTAATAGTTATAAATATACAAAAATTGTGTAGAATCAAAACATCAGATATTTCCAGATAATAAACATAACCCAAAAATAATCATACAGTAATTAAAGTAATGTAGAAAAAGGTCCATAATTATTAAATGGAGAGACATTTAAAAAACAGAAATTGAATTTATTAGTAGGCTATATTGCACGTAGTTAGGGAAGTTTGAGAAGGTATAATACAGTACAGGCACAGAAGAGAGGAAGGAGAAGCTTGAGTTGTGATTATATATTATTCTTACCTGAGAAAGTGGCAGTGGAATAGATAGTATTACGCTTTTGTTATTTCCTGCTAGCGCTAGAGATGAACCAAGGAGAAGCTTAAGAGTTGAAGTGAAGTAGAAGATGAGAGACATGGAAAAAAGTGTTTTTTAAGGTTAAGCAAGAATGTTAAGATACAGATAGTGAATGGTGAGAGACAAAAGTTCTGAAATTAGTAAGTTTTAAAGTAATAAAAACAAACCACACTGGAGCCAGAGTAAAGTTGAGAGCTTTTGAAGTTCTGTAATAAATGGCACAAAAGTGTTCAACTTTACTCTGGCTCCAGTGTGGTTTGTTTTTATTAGTTTTCTTATGCTTTGTGGTTTTTCAAGTGTAAGTTTTAAAGTAGCCCCATACAGAGATATTAGAGATAGGGCAGATATATTTACAATATTAATTGGTAGTTTAGTAGAAATGTTCATAAGTTCGTACTAAGCCAACTGCCCTTGTGAGCCATTTTAAGCCTAGCCAATTATCCCTTGTGAGACTCAAACCCTGCACCTTATGCTTGCAAGGCAAACACCTTAACCATTAGGCCATCCTCCCAACCCACAGTTGGAAGAATGTATGCCAGTTTAGTTAACAGGTATCAGTCAAAAATGAAATTTAGGTTGTAAGAGGTTATCCAGGGGTTTAGCAAGACCAATTCCAGAAATCCAATATGCATTTCATAAGATCAGTTTTGAAGGTGAGAAGGTTTTAATTTGCATTTTTCCACTGCTGTAAGGGATATTGCTCTACATTTTTAGTACTCCAAGTACACTGTATCTACTGTTTTCAGTACTTTTAGGCATCTATGTTTAGGTTCCCTAACACCTGGGTTCCCAATGAGTCATTTTACATTAAGAGAGTCGAAGTCTGCACTCTTGTAGCAGGAGAGGGCTGATTTCACCTATATGAGCTGAGAATTGCTGGTGGAAATCTTATTGTCTGCTTATCTGATTGGCCTGTGGGCATACCTAGTTTAAAACTTGTTTTTTTTCTGCTTCTATATAAGCCTTGCATTTGCACAAGTCTTGGCTCAGATATTCAAATATGCTCATCTCTTGGCTATGTTGCCAGAGAGTTTGAGATATTTTGCTTGCATCTAAAGCCATCCTTGGCAAGAAAAATGAAATTAAGTACTATTTTTCACTTGTATTGCTTGTTCTCATTGCTTTCTCAAATATTTATGTGCTATTGTTTTCCCTGCACTTCCTTAGAGTTTTATGTTGCAATTTTCCATTGCTATAAGAACTGCTGTTCTGCAATTGTAGTACTCTAACTGCAATGTATTTGTTATTTTCAGTTCTTTTAGGCATCTATTTTTTCTGGTTCCCAAACACTTGAGCTCCAAACCAGTCATTTTACATTAAGGTTCATAGGTTCATAGGCTCAGCGAGAGTTAAGAGGGTTAACGTCTGGACTCTCGTATCAGGAGAAGGCAGATTTCATCTAAACGAGCTGAGAATTGATGGTTGAAAGTTAACTGTGTACTTAGTTGATTGCCTGTGGGCATATCTACTTTAATACTTGTGTTTTTTCTGCTTCTATATAAGGCTTGCATTTGCTTTTTGCTGTGGTAGTTAGTGGTGCTCTGTATATATACAATCAGTAGAGGTTATACCTTCCCTATAAAAACTACCTCTGAAATGTTCCACTGTCCCACGCTGCTCGAGGAGCAACTAGTATGTATACTGAGCAGCACTGCTGTATTTGGTTAACTCTAGATTACATTATTACTATCACTTCTCAAAGAGCAACTTGTTTGTGTCCTGGGCAGCTTCACCGGATAGGTTAGTTGTAAATTACATTAAGTAAGCACCCATCCCTCATCCGGTTGCAAATATGCCCCTTTCTTATCCCTTCTAAAGTACATATTAAGAACCAGCAACCATAGATAGGCACTTTCCTGCTATCTCTGCATCTAGCTTGGTGGACATGGACATCCTGAGACAGTGCAGCAATTGCCTTTTGTACACTGACAACCACTTAATTCTGAAACAGACGAATATGTGAGAGCTGTAGTTACACAATGTCACTGGATGCAAGACTCTCACATAGAGATGCAAAAATGCCAAACAGGATGTGACAATGTTTGGTATTCCTAGCTATGCCAGAAGAAGTAGGGCAGGGACCTGGGGACCCAAGTTGATAGCAATCTCTCATTTGACAACCACGTGGCCAAAGTGGTTAGAAAAACATTTTATATAGCCCACCTAATCATGAAGGGATTCACATCTAGATTAGGGGAGGTCATCGTGCCTCTTTACTCATCTCTCATCAGGCCCATAATCAAGTACAATGCCCCTTTTGGGATGTACCTTACCAAACACATGCAGCAACTGGAAAGACCCCAAAAGTACCTCACCAAGAGGATCAAAGGGCTCAAACAGATGCCATATGCTGCCCGGTTAAAGAAACTCCAGCTCTACTCAGTGGCACACCGCCTGCTCAGAGGTGACCTGTGCCTGACGTATAAGGCCATGTCCAACCCGGAATTAAGGGACATGCTGCACCTCAAAAAATCCAAATCCCATCGAGCTACACGCCGAGACTTGAACCTCAGCACTGAAATAAATAGGACATGCTGGAGGGACAGATTCATAACCCAGAGGCTCCCTTCACTATGGAATAAAATCCCAGTCCAGGTTAGGCAGAGTCCCTCATTGACTCTCTTCAAGAGGAATCTTGATGAGTGGATGGGAGATCATAGGTTTACCCCGGGTATCACTTCTGTGTCACTGTTAGACAGAGGCACAGTATACTAACCTCGAATAAGGGCATAGCAAAATTAATTTAAAATGGGTGGCGAAAGCCAAACATACGCTGGCTAGGCTTATAAATGCCCTAGGGCAGATAGCCTAGTATGAACCTATGAACCTATGAACCTATATGCCAGCACAGCTAGCTGAAATTTTATAAAGAATTATATGTCATTTGTATATCAAACTGATTTGTACAGATGCTTGTGTTGAAAATGTATTTGTAAAGTTGCTTGTGTCAAAAATGTATCAACATTGTGTCCTGTTGCACAGAAAATAAATATACATTTTTATCAGACAGAACTGTTGTAAATAGGATACTGGGACAGAAGACATTAATCTCAGTCCAGCTAACTTTGAAAAATAGTAAGAAATTACATTTCTTAATTTAGGCCATAAAGATTGTATCTTACAGTTCTGACTGCAGCCAAAGATGAAATGTTTCTGCCAGAGAATGGTTTATTAGCTCCTGTAGGAAAAGTGGAAGTGTTTTATGGTTTTATAGCTTCCAGATGCTATAATACATCTCAGCAAAGCTCTATCTGTGTGTACTAAATTCTGGTTCAGTTTCTAGAAATGGGGGGTAGAATGGGAACCAGAAGTCAGATGACCAGATATAGTTGATGTCATTCTGTAATCTAGGACAAATATTGTGTTTTAATACCAGATGAGGGAGAAGTCTCAGAGCATTGTGTTTTTGAAACCTGACATAGAAGGGATCCCTCACCTACTTCATCTTGCCTTGCTCTAGTAAGTGACCAGGGAATACTATAGCAATAACCCACGCCTGGGTGTGGGTAATGCTGGATTTACCCACGGTTGGCATGGTTTGGTCCCGAGGGCGAAGCCCGAGGGACCAAACAAAGCCAACCGTGGGTAAATACAGCATTACCCACACCCAGAAGTGGTTATTATTATCTAATGACATTATTTAAGAAAAGAAATAATTACTTTTCTTAAATAATGGCATTGTATAATGCCTCTTTACTGCCCTTCCGCAGCTGTCTGGTATTCTGCGGCAGTTCTGATGTACTGCGCATGCCTACCCAGTACATCAGAGCTGTGGGCAAAAGCACTGTTTTGCTATGTTAAATGGGTTTAACATAGCGAGACAGCTTTAAAATAAGCAATGGAGATCTCCGTTGCTTATTGTAAAGCTGCCTCGCTATGTTAACCCCATTTAACATAGCGAAACAGTAAAAAGCAACGGAGATCTTTTTTTTTAAAAAACTGTCTCGCTATGTTAAATGGGTTTACAGCGAGACAGCTTTAAAAAAAAGCAACGGAGATCGCAAGATCTCCGTTGCTTTTTACACACTGTGTCGCTATGTTAAAGGAGTTTAACATAGCGAGACAGCTTTAAAAAAAGCAACGGAGATCTCCGTTGCTTTTTTTAAACCTGTGTCGCTATGTTAAACTCTTTTAACATAGCAAGACAGTGTTTTATACTAACGGAAAAAGTCCGGGCGACCGGACCTTTTTCCGTTAGTATATTGAGGGATTTACAACGGGCACGCTGGTTGGGCTGGCCAATCAGCGTGCACGTTTTAGGGGAGGAATTGTATAATAATTCTTTAGATCAGTCAGGAAAATATAGTAAGATTAGTTAAGTACTGTTTTCTGTGTGAATCTATTTGTCTGCATTATTTTAATATTTCCTGTGACTGAAACTCTGGTGTTTACTGTAAATAGACACTTTGTATGTTCATGTTCTTTTATTATTTATTATTAAATATATTTAAACTTTTCATTGTGGCTAGTCCTTTAGAGAATATTTTAACATTTTAGAGTACTTATATTTATTCAGTGACACTGTGGCCAATCCTGAAAACTTTACTGCATTGGTCAATACACTACCATTCATATTAATATTAATTTCACTCAGTATAATTGGGTACCCACATAAGAGCCTTAGAGTAGCTGACTTAGGAGTGTCTGGTGACAGTAACTACCTTATAGTCTGGGTAGATGGGGCCATAGCTAGTAAATCTGTGCCAATCCTTCCCAGGTGTTTGTGTGTGTGTGTGTGTGTGTGTGTGTGTGTGTGTGTGTGTGTGTGTGTGTGTGTGTGTGTGTGTGTGTGTGTGTGTGTGTGTGTGTGTGAAAATCAAATCTCAAGGAGTATGCTTATCAGCTGCTTAGAGCAGGGACATGAAGCCCTGGTTCCACAGAGAGAATGCTAGAGGACTTGACTTGGACATTCAGCTGAGGATTCACCTGTACAGCAGTGGGGAGTCTTACTGGGGACCTGGAGAGAGAGAGAAAGAGAGAGATATACAGACTCCCGACTGACTGTGTTCCCTGTGTGCTCTTAAGGGAAATTGTGCTTGGTGCAGAGAGCTGTATCTGGAAACTGTGTGTATCTATTTTGTTCCAAGTGAATGTCCTTGTCCAGTGTCAGTGTTGAGGTTTCAGGCTCCTTAGACCCAGAGAGGGGACATCACACAGGTTGTCCATGATACAAACAATATTCACCACACTTACAAAAGACCCAGACAAATTGACCCTCCTATGTGGAGGTGCTCACATGCAACTTACCCATACCTCAAAGGCCTATCAGCCACAGCTCTCAGAAACTCCATATGCACAGAAACAAGATAACTCCCACCACAACACATAAAACCACATGTCATTGTGTCTTATCTACCAACTCCATCAGGTGTAACACAACACAACACAATATTTTGGAAATAGGAGATTCCATTGTGAGATACACTGTTGTCCCTCTCACCAGGCTGGATAAGGAGAAAGTTACAGTTAGTTCCCTGTCAGGGGTCAGGATTCACCTGATTACACAAGCACTCAAGTCTCTAAATCCCAAGTACCGGTATGACTCAGTCATAGCCCATGTGGGCATAAATAACCTGAGATGTACCTCACTGGGCAATACAAAGAGAGACATAATTGAGCTCTCAGAATATGTGTCACAGGTAGGTATGAGCATATATCACTGAGCAGTTTTCTACCTTCTCCAAGAATTATGTCATAATAGCAAGAGAAATGATTGACTTTAATAATTGGCTTAGCTACTGCTGTCTTTCCAAAGAGGTCTAATATTTGTCTGCCTGAGAGAACATGATTGACAAGCCATATTGCTTTGCTAGAGATGATCTTCATATAGGTTCATAGATTAGTACTAGGCTAACTGCCTTTGTGGGCCATTTTAAGCCTAGCCTATTACCCCATGTGAAAATCAAACCCTGCACCTTTGGTTTATAAGGCAAACACCTTAACCATTATGCCAACCTCAGTCCACCTGTCACCCCTAGGCTTTTTGATATTGGCCAAAACATTATTCACCCCCTATAGTGCTCTTTTAGGCATTACCAAACAGACAAACCTTCCAACATAGCAAAATGTACATGGGATACGTTAAAGGTACTACTGCTCAATGTTAGGAGTCTCATCAAGAAACTACACACCCTGGAAGCACTTGTCACCCTGGAGAATGCTGACATTTGTGCAGTTACTGAAACATAGTTCAAAGCCATTGAAAGCCCCTGCCAGTGCATGGCTATAATGCCTTTCACATATTCTCATCACCAGTTGCACATGAAATTGCAAAAGGTGGAGGTGTATCCATGTATATAAGGATAAACACACCTCAGACTGATCAAACAATATGACACACTTGAGCTATTCCATGTCCAACTAACCAGAGAAAAAATCCATTACCATACCCTTGCTAGCTACAGGTCCCCTACCAAGAAACAGGAAATCCATACATCATACCTGTATTTACCAGAATAACTTACCATTCAGCCCAATACCATACTCATGGGTGATTTCAACTACCTCTCCTTTAACTGGGAAGTATACATGACCACTAACATGTGGTTTCAAAGATTTCTTGACTTTGTCAATGTAAATGCACTGGAGCAGCTAGTCTGCGCTCCCACTAAGTGTACAAATTTCCTATCCCTTATACTCACAAATATAGAAAGGCATTACACCCCACCCCACCCCAAAGAGTAATGTTCTCACTGGTTAGATTAGATCAGATTACAAAGTGGTCTCCCTCGAAAAACATATAAAACTAGAACCCCCACCTAACCCCAAAACCTTTAAAAACGTTTCTAAGGCAAATTACCTCCAATTAAGTGACGGCATAGGTAATTTCCAAGCTCCCCCAAGTCCAGATAACACAGAAGCTTATTTGGAGGCATACACAAAGGCCCTGTATGACCATATAAACAACTGCATAGAAACATCAATACCAAATCAAAATAAGCCTAGGACAAACTACAAAAACAAGCCACCCTGGTATAAACATGTTGTACAACAAAAGAAAGAAAATCCTGTCTAGAAGTGAGAAGGAATGTGCATAACAGAGTAAAAACTCCCTCATTATTCTAAATAAATAAATCAAGGCACTAGTCAAGCCTTCAAAAGCAAATTTTGAGACAAAAATAGCCTCCCAAGCTAAGGATAACCATAAAGAATTTTTCAGTTATGTCCTCACTCTTAAGGACAACACCCAACAATGTGCAGAGCTAGTTGTAGACAGCATCACTTATACTGAGCCAGAAGATATAGCAAATCTGCTGGCCAATAAATTCAGCTCACATTTCACCTCCCCACTACCTCTGGTTACCCAACAAGAAATACCCTCCATCATTCCTCTACCAGTTACCACCAAAGAACAGGTCACCAATGCACTCTGCAAATCTAAAAAGCAGCTTTGATGGCTCCGGACAATATCCAGAATGCCTTTTAAATAGCTTGAAAAAGAACCTATCAGGCCCACTGTTATCTCTGTTAAACTACTGCTTCCAGACTGACCCTATCCCTGTGGAGTGGAGGACAGCAACAGTCATCCCTCTGCATAAAGGGGGACTGTCAACAGACCCGGGAAATTACAGACCCATAAGATTGACATTTCGTATATGCAAGGCCATGGAAAGAATAATCATGGACCTGATAAATAATGAAAGGAAACCTCCAAACAGTGGACCCAAATCAGTTCAGCTTTGTCAAGGGCAGGTTATGCCTGCTCAATCTGGTGGACATCTTTGGGAAAATCACTTTGGCCATTGATGGGATAAAACAGTGCATACCATCTACCTTGATGTGGCTAAGTAATTTGACAAAATTCTCCACTTGGGTATTATAGATAAACTCAAAACTTTGGGCATAAATCCCTATGTCACCAGAAGGATAGCCAAATGGCTCACAGACGGGGTGATAACATTGTTATTAAAATGAATTAATCCATATCCAGCAAGAGGCCACTTACTAGTGGTGTATCACAGGGTTCAGTGGTGGAACCTCTTCTGCTTGGAATATACTTCTCTGAATTCAAGAGTAATATAGAAGGCCTATGGCTAACAACGTTTGCTGATGACTGTGAGTTGGGGGCACCAATACATACCTCAGTGATGTAGGAATCTTTTATAAGGATCTGACTCAGACAAATGATTGGTGCCAGTGCCATGGCCTAAAACTAAATGCAAAAAAATACATAATCATATCCCTTGGGAAGTCAAATATCCCTCCAAATTACAACATTAATAACACACCCCTAAGAATGGGCTCAGAGGTGAGAGATCTAGGTACACAGACAGTAGCCTGCACTTTAACCACCATGTGTCCATAGTGGTGAGGAAGTCCTTCTATGTGGCACAGCTTATAAATAAAGGTTTGGCATCTAGATCCAAAGAAGTTATAGTCCCACTATACTCGTCCCTTACCAGACCAGTAATCAAGTACAAAGTCACTTTTGGCATGTACTAGACCAGATACTTGCAACAGCTGGAGTGGCCTCAGAGGTTCCTTACAAAAAAAAAGTACAGGGTGTAAGCAACATGTCCTATGCTGATTGAATAAAAGCTCTGTCCCTTTACTCTGTCTCCTACCGACTATTAAGGGGTGGTGTATGTCTAACCTACAAGGCACTAACAAATCCAACCCTGACACATTCACAAGACAAACTGCACGAAGTTTGCCTGCTCTAGGGCTCTAAACCTGGTTTGTGACACAAACAAAACATGCTAGAAACACAGATATGTGTCTCAGAGATTTCGATGGAATAGGCTTCTTATTCACATAAAGCAGAACACTTCCCTGACCCTCTTCAAATGCAGTTTGGATCAATGGATGGGGAATCAAAAATTCACTCCTGGGGTAGTGTCCATGTTCCTTATGGACAGGGGCAGTCTGTAAAATACTCAGAGACATAGGCACAAACCCATGCCATCCTCTAACCCTTAGGGATCATAAACTGGGTCAAATTTGGGTAATAATGGCAAGGCTTGTAAGGGTTATTAAGCCCTTAGCCTAGTAATCTCCTATGACCCATGACCCTATTAGTTAGCATCAGTAAGCGCAGGATTGCATTCCATATTTTAGTGATATAAATTGAGTACAGGGCATATTCTGCTGAGATACTAGGCTTGTGAACTTTAAGAAGAGATTTGCCTTGTGAATGTAATTGTCCTGATTATGCATAATGCTGAATGATTCCTGGGTTGGGTATTTTTATGGATTGCATACTATATTGTGAGATATGATTTTCTGAAAGTAGGTGAGGTAATGAGACAATTCAAGCCAGTTTAATTTTTTTAGGACAATTGCAGTTGTGTGACATATAAGACAGAGTTGTTTAAACCTTGCCAACTTATTATGGCATTGTTCTAATTTAGATGTAAGTGTAGTCTGTAAATTTGTCATAATTGGAGAGCTATATAGTATGGATTGCTACAATCTTTTTAAATAGTTTTACTGTGAAAATGGAATGGAGATCGATCTGAAGTCAGTGGATGAGGACAGTTTGGGAACTTTAGAAAGGTTCTTCATGATGGCTTGTTTTCTTATAAGAGGAATTGTGTTTTTACAGAGACAAAGATTATAAATACAGTAAAAGGGAAGGTAAGATATTGTCAACATGATTTAACAAACCAGGGCTGAATGCCAGAATTTTGTCAATCTCTTTTATTGTAACAGCTGAAAATTGAATGAGCAATAAACAGTATGTTTTTTGAGGAGGAAGGAGGGTTGTTTTAAGGGTGTTCTTACACTTTAGAAATTAACATCTCATCCTTTGTTTACGCCATTACTGCTTTCACAACATTCTCCATTTCAGCACCCACTATCTGATCCTCCACAGCACACCAGAAAAACATCAAATGCCATTCCTCTGTTTCGGAGACTTCTGCAATAGTAGTAGAGTTTCTTTTGTGTCCTGCCAAATGCCCTGTTAATAGTATAATATCACTTGGTTCTCATCTAAAAAATGGGCCATAGTTCCAGTGGGAGCTACCTGTTAATAAAATATAATTGCATGACCATGCATCTATTAACTTCACTTATCATTTTTCTTAAGCACTTTATAAATAAGTACTTGAGAAAGGAAGGCATTTCAATATAAGATAAGATAATAGACATTAACAAGCAAAAATGTATTCTGTCAGTTTATTTGTTTTCTGTTACTGTACAAGTAATCACTGCTTGTCCATCAGTGTTGGTAGATGAATGCAATACTGGCACAGGTTACTCAGGAAGGTAAATTTCACCATGAGTGGATAAATCCACAATTACCTATGGCCCTGCAGTAATTATTAGTGTTATGATAAAATGTTACTTAAAATCATTTCTCACTTTGTTAATAACTCTTTGAAAATTCTTTGTCTTACACCTCATTGCCATTAACAAGAACAGTGATCTGAGGTACTGACTGCATGTGTACACCCCTGTCTGAAAGGTTATGCTCACACAGTTAAAGGCACAACCAGAATCAGTGCCACTGACAACACAGTTTTTGCATTACTTATATTCATTACACTTTTTCACTTTACACTTAAATTTATTATATGCTTTTTTTCTAGAAATAATACTGCAAAAGAGTAAAAGAATGTGTATTTATTTATTTCCTTGTTTATTATTTATTTATTTATTTGACTTTGTTAACCAGATAGGTAGACTGAGTCACAGACCATTTTTACCCACAGCCGGAGCCCCTTGACAGTGACAGTTTACAATTCATGCACACAAATACACAATACAGTTGTACATACATGCTAAGTAACATAACATTTGAGGTTACATGT
Organism: Protopterus annectens; assembly: GCF_019279795.1. Taxonomy (NCBI): domain Eukaryota; kingdom Metazoa; phylum Chordata; order Ceratodontiformes; family Protopteridae; genus Protopterus; species Protopterus annectens. Next base: position 1,145,574,049 of record NC_056733.1, on the reverse strand, counting down.
TCACATCCTGCAGGCATTTCAGATTATACAATAAAAACATTATGTACATAATGCTGTTGCTTGTATATTCTGTCATTCATCAGATCTGTTTTTCTTTATCTCTTAGTTTGGTTCTTTACAAACTTTAGCTTACATGTGGTAATCTCTGGTGGTTTGAATGCCCTCTGGAATTATGTTTCTGTATTGCTGGAGAAGTTTTTGTAAAGGATCTTTTACCAAAATATTTGTTAGAGGGTAGTGTTTTCAATGTTTAAGCTTCTGTATTGGATAATTTTAGAAAGTATGGTATAGTTTAAGTCTGTATCGTAGCTTATTATATTATGTTTGGAGAGGAGAAATGTAGAGGTAAAGCCTTTTTTAATTACTGCTTTAAATTTTAATAGCATATTGCTAATAGCAACAAGTTCAAATGTGGTTTTGGTTTAGCTAAATGGATCTGCGTGAGGTAACAATTGTAATGTAGTACCAGCTAACAAATTGTTTTGACCGCGGTGGTGGTGCTGCGGTAGCATTGTCGCCTCACAATATGACGTTGTCCTGTTCGAGTCCTAGCTAGAGCGTCTTCTGTGTGGAGACATGCGTGAATGGGCGTACCTTCGTTGAAGGTTGTGCGTCAGAGCCGGCAACTCAGCACGTAAAAATCTACTGCCAATCATTAGCGGACCGGAGTTCCGCTGTGGCGACCCCTAACCGGGAAAAGCAGAAAGACACAACAACAACAACAACAACAACCAGCTAACAAATTAACAAAACAAATCTCCCAGTTACACTGCTGGGTTTAGAAGTAGTATATAATATACTGCTATACCATAATATCTTTTTACATAATGATATTTTTGAAATATTTTAATATTTGAAGTTTAAAAAATGTCCATTTATTATGAATAAACCTGTCTCACTTCATACATACTGTAAGCCACTTCAGACTTGCCTTCTAGATACTATCTGTGCAGTTCTCTTCTCTGTTGTGATATCTAGAGTTATGCGTGACTACTGAAAGCATACAGTGTTTTATTTCTTTCATAGCAGTAGGATTTAGTTGTGTAATGTGAAAGTAAAATCAGTGGCAGGAAAATGATACACATATATTATGTTTTTAGCAAATTGGTGCATGGGTCTCTAGAAAGTCTTCACATAGGAATATGAGTAAATCTCTGTCAATACAAACATGTTTGTGCTGCCATAAAACCTGGTGAAACATGTTTAAGATCATTAACAGACAATCCTTTTTAGTAATCAAGCTGTAATGAAATAAAGTTATATATTATAGCAAAGACCTGACAAACAACAGTCACTATGTCCATACCAGATACTTTAATTTTGATGGCGAGCACACACATCTGCTGCAGCCAGTTCCAACGAACTCCTCTGAATTTGGATGATTGAAGCAAAAGTCACTTTTGTTGAAGCACTTCAGTGGGGTGGTCACTCATTTTGAAAGTAAACTATGTTTCTTTCTGAAACAACAGTTCATGGGAACTGCTGACTTGCCATGAATTTACAGCCATGGACTTAGTCTACATAAGTAAAAGTGGTGGGTGCAAAGTCCCTCACTTGGGGAGGGGGTGCAGAAATATATAGTCTCTGCAAAAAAATGTTCTCTGTGGTTTGTATTTTTACCTTTATTTAATTAGTATTCATGAGAGGAATTATCTTTTTTGTATTTGCATATATTTTCATGGATGTTGGCTTTTGTTTTTGAGTAAAGCCCTTTAAAATAGTTTTCAGTTTTGTTTTGTTTCCTTTTCTTTTTTTTCCTGTTTGGTGTTTTTTTATTATTTGATGCATTTTAATGAAATTACTCCATTGCGAGATATATATATATATATATATATATATATATATATATATATATATATATATATATATATATATATATATTCAACCTGTTTATATTTACACAAATTCCAGAACAGATCATAAATTATTAGACTATGTGTGAGAATCTTCTAGATACCCTTGCAACATCTTGCTCAAAATAATAATATTACATATTTATCATTTTCATTTTTTGAACATCTAGATATTCTTAACACAGTTTTTAACAGCTGCATTAGGCCATATCAGTAGCGCCGTGCCTGTCTTTAATATCCACCCTTAATCTTTGGCGTTAGGAACGTCGGGGGAGTCCAAGATTTTTTATTAAATGTTTGTTGGTTTTCTCTTCTTTTTCTATAACTGTACAGTTAAATCCATGGATTGTCCTCTCTCATAAACAGAAGATTGCAAACACATTTAATATTCATTTTCAGGTTAAAAGACAATGAGTTTCTAAGGAATACCTTTGAATTCAGTTTTATTCTAGCACCACAATCTGAAATGTAAATTTAGGCCACAAAGAATGATCATTCTTACTAACACTGCTGTCAATCTTTTTTTTTTTCTAATAAAATACTCCAAACTGGAATAACTTATCCTTCATTACGAGATGATTTTTCTCTTTCAGGTCTTTATCTGATGATATTTTGCAGTAACTGGAACATTAACTAATAGTGCTTTTGGTCTAATATACCCTCCGATTTAGAAAAACTATCACTGCCTGTGTTAACTAGGCAACATGAAACTGCCCAATAGTACGACAGTGATAACATGCAATTGACAGACATAACGAGGTCACAGCAAGCAACTCCTCATTAGCAGCTCATTACCATTTCTTTGAATCTACCACTGTGCTATCATACCTGAGAGCATTAGTGTTCCACCTACTGGCCCATGCATCTTGGTTGCATAGGCAGCTTGTACACACAAACACACACACATATACAAAATACCCCTACACACACACACACGCAAATACACACACCTCCATACATCCTTCAACACTCATACATGTATGGTCACATAGACAACCATTTAACACACTCACACCCATGGAACCACACATTCATATCTCTCCATGGAAGCTACCACACTTGTGCACACATGTATATACAAACAAACACACACACACAAGTGCTTATACACACACACACACACACACACACACACACACACACACACACACACACACACACACACACACACACACACACACACACACACACACACACACACACTTGTGGTACCACATTCTCTCATATCTATCTATATATATCTATATATATATATATATATATATATATATATATATATATATATGCAGTCACACACATGTGTGCGCTCACACATAAACAGAGCTTGACTGTATGAACATCCCACAGGGTGATCACCCAGACATACACACCTGGGTGGACATATATCCAAGCAGCTGCATTCACAACTTTACAGACATTACACTCACAGACACACACACAAATGGCTTCATGGTACCCACACACAATCGTAGTATGAGCCATGCTCTATCCATAAGATTGAAAGTTGTATGCTGTCAAAAGACAGTGCAAACTTTTTCCTCCTGAAAACCAAAATAATGAGGTAGAACAATTGTCCGAAGCTATTCCAGTATCAGCGCCATTTCAGATGGAGTCCATATGGGTTGTTACTAAAAGCCACACATTTTCATGCTGATTTACCAGTGAGACCACCGTTCATGTTATGAACATTGCCTGCATACCACTGTGATGAAAGAGCAGTCTGTAAATCATTCAGGCTTACTGCACTGTGAAAACCTGCTGAATAAATGTTTAAACAGACCTTTTAAGTCTTCCTAAATCCTATATTGTTGTCTTTCAGAATGGAATTGCATACGTACAAACACACACAGACACACACACACACACACACACACACACACACACACACACACACACACACACACACACACACACACACAGTTCCCTACTGCAATTTTGAGATGCATAAGTGTGAGCCCCACACTGCAAAAAGCTAGAAAAATAGAGAAGAACAGTGAATATTGAAAACTGCTGTTCTTTAGAAGTTACTTTATGCAGGGGTGCAGGCCCCCTGCACCTCTAATCCTGCAAATATCAATTCCACCATCACTATACTTTGGAAAAAAAGGAAAATTGTGAGACACAATGATTTGAGACTTAACATTTTTAAGTCCACATTTCCACTGATTCGGTTTTGCACTGGCAAGACTTGCACGCGCAGTAAAAAGTCTCAGAATATCAAACTGTTAATATATATAGGATACCCAGCAAGATGCTGAATGTAGCAAGATCAGAAATAAGACCTGGGAATGGGAAATATTCGAAAACAGAATCACAGCTGAAGCTGAATGATGTGTCCATCAGTTGTACATTGCATCAGATTTTTGGTACTTAACATGTGGTTCAGATATAAACAAAGCATATACATTGTATAGCTTGCTTAGACATCTGAGTTCAAGACAACAGTCTGCAACAGTTCTACAGGTATTGGGGGCACTATAAACTCTGTGTTAGATGGGAGGGGGGAGTCTTCCCTTACCACAGTGTTCTGGAACAGTAGCATTAGTATCTTAAATAAAGGGGTGTCAGGGGCAACCCGTACATGGGGGTGCACACTTGTTTATTTAGCATGTTTAGACTCGTCAGTTAGAGTTTCAGCATTTTACACCTACTACATTTTGGCTTTTCAGCATTATTGATTTCAGCATTGTTCGTTTCTATATATTGTCATTCTCTCTTTGTCTGTCTGTCTCTCTCTCTTAGCATTGCATGTATATATTATTTTTATTTTCTGACAATAGCTAAGTTTCCCTTTCCTCCTTGAGCTTTACTGTATTTTATGATCTGTTGAGCTAGTTTTTTAGTAAGATAATTATGTCTCATTCCTGAAAAGGCAGATCTACAATTAATATTACATGCCTGATTTTAGAATATCTTATTATCTGACTTATAGGGTGTCTGTCAGACACTTGGATAAAAATTAAAGCTTTAACAGAGGGAACAGTTAACATACTACAGACTGTTTCCTTGGCTACCTGATAAAACATCATTTTACTATAATCACCCAGCAGACAATTTACATGAATATCTAATAAAGTATCATATGTTTATAATCAGCAAGCGGACAATGTCCTCCTGCTTGTCATTAAAGCTGTCTTACCCATCCCATACATAAAGTTCTTGTATTGTTTTAACCAACTGATTCCTCTTATTAGACAGATCTATATGGACATCATGGACATCACTCTGTGTGTGTGTGTGTGTGTGTGTGTGTGTGTGTGTGTGTGTGTGTGTGTGTGTGTGTGTGTGTGTGTGTGTGTGTGTGTGTGTGTGTGCGTGTGTGTGTGTGTGTGTGTGTGTGTGTCCCAGGATGTGTGTGTGTGTGTGTCTGTGTGTGTGTGTGTGTGTGTGTGTGTGTGTGTGTGATTCTGTGTGTGTGTGTGTGTGTGTGTGTGTGTGTGTGTGTGTGTGTGTGTGTGTGTGTGTGTGTGTGTGTGTCTGTCTCTGTGTAAGTGATTGTGTGTGTGTGATTCTGCGTGTGTGTGTGTGTGTGTGTGTGTGTGTGTGTGTGTGTGTGTGTGTCCTCTTGTTGCTCATGAACCATTCTATACTATCTTCAGATTATCTGCCTTATTGCTACATCTATTTTTTTCCCTGATAAATGTTACTTTGTTGTAAGGTTCAGAGACCTGACAGTTTCTTCTGTACCCCCTATTGCTCAACATTACCCATACAAAGATCTTCAGATTGTCTCACTCGTTGTTGCATCTCTTTTTCCCTGATAAATGTTACTTTATTGATTCACTTGAGAGACCTATGGTTTCTTCTATATCCCATCTTCCTCAACACTACCTGTGCAAGGCTTGTTGGAGACAAGAACCTGACGTCTACTTGAAGTGTATCTGTTTGTGGGAAGTGCATGTAGGACAGGCAGTATGACTACAGGTAGGTTACAATGTATACTAAAAGAACTAGATAGTGAAGTCATCTAATAAAACTGAAGGTCAAATACAAATCGCCTATGAATATTTTATATGTAATCATATACATCAAGCTTTAAAAGGCTTAAATCTTCAAACATTATTGCTTGCTCATATCAAGACACACCATTTTGTTTCACACAGCTATGGGAGTGGCTGTGTCTTTGTTGATTGGCAGGCTGAATTGAAAGGTACTTAAAAGAAAATATATTTTAACTCTTTCCCATTGAGTGTGACTTAATCTGAACAATTATACCACTGATTATTTCATAGGCGCATTTTATTAAATATGGACTCAAACTCAAAGTCTTTAGATTTTGACCTACAAGGATTCTCCAAACGTATTTTATGTTTTAACTGCAGGTTACACATTATAGGTCATAATCTGAATTACATGTTTTGTTTGTTTTTACTTTTATACGTCATTGTTTATAGTGTTTGCATGCATAGATGTGAAGTATGCCAAACTGAGATTGCCAATGGAAATGCTGCTCAGAACTGTAGGTAAACTTCCTGTTTTAGTGTTCGGACTTAGAAATATGGATTGCATTTTAAACACTGCTTCCTGTTTTAGTGTTGGGACTTGGGCATATGTATTGCTCTTAGGTTTAAAGTTTCATAGGTACCTACTAAGCTATTGATCTGTGAGGATCTTAAAAAGTCTAGCCTTACATTCCAATGAGAGTTTTTAACCCTTATATTTTGCATACAAATAATCAAGATGTGGGCAGAAAAAAAGAAATGGTAGAGCATTTACTTGTTGCTCCTATCTATAAGGGACATGGGTGCTAAACCTGAGAGAATTTGCAGGTTCCCATCCATTTATGTACTCTTTATACACTCTTCAATACTGCACACTGAAATGTTAGTGCTTCCCTAAAATGAAGAGCTTGTTTGTGAGCAGCCATGAGTATTTTAATTATTGTTAAGTATTTTAAGTGCAGTGTACTTGCTTTTGGAATTGTTCTCTTTCAGGCATTTTACAGATACATAGCTATACTGTGCATTTGAATCCCAGTACATCCCTAAAATAGGAAGTTCTCATATAAGAAACCTTAAGATGAGAATATTGGCCCACTTTATTTTTATAATTTTAGTATATATTCTTAAGAGCAATGTATTCACTTCTGTAGATTCTATTCCATGCATATAATGCCTTGGTAAAACCATATCCAAAGTGCTTTCATTTGTTTTAAAATTTGGATATAAATAAATACCAGATGGCAACATGACTTGAAATGCTAAAAAGTGTAGCCCAAAATGTATATATTGTACTTGCCTCTTAAATATACTCAGCCTTCAAAATGTTTCTCCATCCACAGTAGAAAGGCACAAATTATTTTTCATTGCAAAATGGCTTCTGTTCCTTCATGTTATGAAAATAATCTTAACAGGTGATACCAGAATAAAATCTAGATCCAAACACAGAGACTAAAAGCTGCCCTGCTAAATGTTAATATATTGGCGACTGTTCACCAACAACATTGTAAGTCTTTAAGTGGGTGTGATTAAATTTAGTATTTGCTATACAGATGACAGTCTGAGGATACAGTTTACACATCTCAGTGTGTCTTAATCTGAACAACTGTCCCTCAAGTGTGACCTCATAGGTTCATAGGTGTGTACTAGGCTAATGGCTCTGGGGCCTTTACAAGCCTAGCCATAGGATTCTATATATTTTTTTCGCATTTCACGTTATGTTTATGTCTTTATGTGATGCACATCCATCCATCCATCCATCCATCCACAACTCCTTTTTTCTATTATTGCACGTGGGGTCCGGGTGTCACTTCAACAGTGACAATCATCTAGAGTCAAAGTTTACACTGCTGGATTACTATCCCTGCCATGTTAATTCTTCCACAGCACACACTTGCATGCACACTCCTACCTATGGCCAATTTAGAGTGCCCAATCCACCCATTGCAAGTCTTTGGAATGTGAGAGGAAACCAGAGCACCTGGAAGAAACCCACACAAATACAGGGAAGACATGCAGACTCCACACAGGAGGCAGCCCATCCGAGAATCGAACTGGGAAACCTCTTGCAGTCAGGTAATAATGCTATCTGCTGTGTCACTGTGCCACCCTGTGAGGCACATGTGAGGCACATACACTGAAATTATAAAGAAATATAACTTCAAATATATGTAGATATTTTTCACATATTGGTATTTCCATGAATAAAAAATGCTGGACTGAGGAAAGAAACTAAACATTGTACTGCACAGAATGTATATGCCATGAGCAGCTGTAAAACTTAAAAAAATACTAATTTTCGGAGAATATTATGGTTCTTCCTTTTTACCATGCAAACTGCAGTTAAAAATAGACATTATTTTAAAAACATTATTGCACATTAACAGTGAATTGCTGAGAGATGTCAGCACTGCTTAGGTTGTTTAAATTCTGCAAATACTAGAAATGTTTATACAAAAAGTAAGGTATCATTACCATGACAACAAGGAGAAATACCTGTCACACCGATGAAACCTATTAAGAATAATAAAGGATAATGTGAGGATAAAAGGATAAATTCCAGGTTACATAACAGTATTATACATTAAAAGCTACTTGGCAATGTAGTGATATCAGGTTCATTCATGTAAAAGGAAAACTAGAGAGAAGCCCCATTTCAACAGTCAATACAAGGTGACTCAGCAAGTGAAATAATATCAGAACACTATAAATATATAAGTAAAAGGCAGCAGTAAGAAAAAGACGTCTTGAAGGAAAGCAAATCAATGAATTTAAGTTTCATCAGTACAGAAGTAAGCAAACAGCTCTAGAGTCCTAAGTGTCAGCAAAATGCTTGTATGACTTGTGTGTTTTCTGTGAACTTTAAGGCAAGGCGGGTTAAGAAGTTGTACTGTAACAGGACTATGTAATGTTTCAGTGCTGTTGCTGCAAATAAAGGGCCCATTTCCAAAAGACTTGCTGTCAGGGTAAGTGACAACTTATACTGACAGCAGGTCTTTTGGAATCTGGCATCTTCTGTAAGCATGTTTATATATTGGCCTTACACCGAAGTAAGTCACTTACACTGACAACTCTTTTGAATCTGGCCCTAAGTCTGTGCTCTGATATATTACTCACTCAGTGTATGTTATAAAACCTTGCTCTTTATTCATTAAACACCTGATAGAAAAGATACCAGTCAGTCTAACAGTCAAAAATTATTTTGTTAAATCGCCTACTAGCTAATTTCACATTCTACATAATGCAGCTCTGAAACCTGTAAAGTGATGCAAATAACATAACTGTGAAACGTGAAGTGATACAAACAACTAATCATTCCCCAATTCCAAAAGTAGCTAGCCAGCTATTGTTTATAATCATACTAGTCTAAAATACCACACCATATGAGACTTAAAAGGTTTAAGTATAAACCTGTTGGGGCTATAAACTGCCATTACAAAGCGGGGCTGGACTTAGGCCATTTGATTCTATTTGACCAAGCAGGATCCCACTTTCACAGGGGATACCATACTAGTCCCTAATTGGATAGCTATACCTTGTGTCACCTGCAGTACTTGCATAAGAATGACACTACAGCAAATTACAACACATGTTCCTACTTGTAGATTTGCTTCGACAGTAGTTACGAGCCTTGCTGCTGTAGCAGACTTCATTTACCATCATGCATTGCACTTATGGCTAATATAATAGTATTAATACTGTAGTTTCACTCTGTGTGTATGGTTGAAGGTGTTAGTTGCACATATTCCCATAGTAGTAAGTCGATGATGCTGAGTGCTCTAGCAGGTTTTCTGCCTAAAACTGACATGGGATGGTAGGCTAGAATGTCAGCTGAGGGGTCCAGAAAAATGTTCCAAACCAGGCCCCACAATTCTCAAGGCTGACCCTGGTCACATCTTATGTAAACCATCCAGGAACAAAGCAGTCAGTTGATGCTTATAACAAATTCCCAGTGATGTGTCAGACAGGATACTCTCCTATATGTTTCTAATGCACCCATTCACTAGTCACAGCCACCCACCCCTTTTCCTGTTAGATGTCATCAATTTATGCTGGTCCTTCTTTTTCTTAAAGATGACAAGCTTATTACACAGTTAGAAAAGAAGAAACTCAGTGTGCTACATGCAAAGAAACAAATTAATGCTTACACAGTAATGTTAGTAACATTAACATTTGTCTGAAATAATAACAAGAAACAACGAACTGGTAACAACAAAAAAAATTGAAAGACACTGTGATATACTTATACAAAATAATTACTATTACATTATTGTTTCTAAGCATCAAAGCGTGTTGCCGCTGCGGATCCAATGGCACAGGCATTCTCATGTACTGTCACAGAAACAGGCCACTGCAGATCCAGTGGCACAGGCATTCTCATGTACTGTCAAAGAAACAGGCCGCTGCAGATACAATGGCACAGGGCATGTTCATGTACTGTCACAGAAACAGACCGCTGCAGATCCAGTGGCACAGGCATTCTCATGTACTGTCACAGAAACAGGCCACTGCAAATCCAATGGCACAGGCATTCTCGTACTGTCACAGAAACAGGCCGCTGCAGATCCAATGGCACAGGGCATGTTTGAGTACTGTCATAGAAACAGGCCGCTGCAGATCCAATGACACAGGCATTCTCATGTACTGTCACAGAAACAGGCCGCTGCAGATCCACTGGCACAGGCATTCTCAAGTACTGTCACAGAAACAGGCCACTGCAGATCCAATGGCACAGGCATTCTCATGTACTGTCACAGAAACAGGCTGCTGCAGATCCAATGGCATAGGCATTCTCATGTACTGTCACAGAAACAGGCCGCTGCAGACCCAATGACTCAGGCATTCTCATGTACTGTCACAGAAACAGATCGCTGCACATCCAATAGCACAGGGCATGTTCATGAACTGTCACAGAAACAGGCCGCTGCAGATCCAGTGGCACAGGCATTCTCATGTACTGTCACAGAAACAGGCCACTGCAGATCCAATGGCACAGGCATTCTCGTACTGTCACAGAAACAGGCCACTGCAGATCCAATGACACAGGGCATGTTTGAGTACTGTCATAGAAACAGGCCGCTGCAGATCCAATGACACAGGCATTCTCATGTACTGTCACAGAAACAGGCCGCTGCAGATCCACTGGCACAGGCATTCTCAAGTACTGTCACAGAAACAGGCCACTGCAGATCCAATGGCACAGGCATTCTCATGTACTGTCACAGAAACAGGCTGCTGCAGATCCAATGGCATAGGCATTCTCATGTACTGTCACAGAAACAGGCCGCTGCAGAGCCAATGACTCAGGCATTCTCATGTGCTGTCACAGAAACAGATCGCTGCACATCCAATAGCACAGGGCATGTTCATGAACTGTCACAGAAACAGGCCGCTGCAGATCCAGTGGCACAGGCATTCTCATGTACTGTCACAGAAACAGGCCACTGCAGATCCAATGGCACAGGCATTCTCGTACTGTCACAGAAACAGGCCACTGCAGATCCAATGACACAGGGCATGTTTGAGTACTGTCACAGAAACAGGCCACTGCAGTTCCAATGGCACAGGCATTCTCATGTACTGTCACAGAAATAGGCCGCTGCAGATCCACTGGCACAGGCATTCTCATGTACTGTCACAGAAACAGGCCGCTGCAGATCCAATGGCACAGGCATTCTCATGTACTGTCACAGAAACAGGCTGCAGATCCAATGGCACAGGCATTCTCATGCACTGTCATAGAAACAAGCTGCTGCAGATCCAATGGCACAGGCATTCTCATGTACTGTCACAGAAACAGGCCACTGCAGACCCAATGGCACAGGCATTCTCATGTACTGTCACAGAAACAGGCCGCTGCAGATCCAATGGCACAGGGCATGTTTATGTACTGTAACAGAAACAGGCCACTGCATATCCAATGGCACAGGCATTCTCATGTACTGTCACAGAAACAGGCCACTGCAGATCCAATGGCACAAGCATTCTCATGTACTGTCACAGAAACAGGCCATTGCAGATCCAATGGCACAGGCATTCTCATGTACTGTCACAGAAACAGGTCGCTGCAGATCCAATGGCACAGGCATTCTCATGTACTGTCACAGAAACAGGCCGCTGCAGATCCAATGGCACAGGAATTCTCATGTATTGTCACAGAAACAGGCTGCTGCAGATCCAGTGGCACAGGCATTCTCATGTACTGTCACAGAAACAGGCCGCTGCAAATCCAATGGCACAAGCATTCTCATGTACTGTCACAGAAACAGGCCGCTGCAGATCCAATGGCACAGGCATTCCTGTGTACTGTCACAGAAACAGGCCACTGCAGATCCAATGGCACAGGGCATGTTCGAGTACTGTCACAGAAATAGGTTGCTTCAGATCCAGTGGCACAGGCATTCTCACATACTTTCACAAAAACAAGCCACTGTTGATCCAATGGCACAGGCATTTACATGTACTGACACAGAAACAGGCCGCTGTAGATCCAGTAGCACAGGCATTCTCATGTACTATCACATAAACAGTTTCATCCAGCAGAATCTACCCTATATGTGATTGAGCTGTTTTCTGTAGTTACATTTGCCTAACATTTGTCTGTTAAATAATGTGACTGTAAGATCACAGTTCATGTGCCTGCTCTTTTCTATTTTATTTATCTATTTATTTTCCTCATGAATCAGTTTATTTAAAGGGGGGATTTTCCAAAATGGGAGGTGTAGGGATCTTGCCTCATAACTCTCAACTTACTTGCTCAAAAATCATGAACAAAACCAACAAAATGGGAAAGGGGTTAATGGCCTAAACTAGAAGTCTTTGTTTTAAAATATTACTCTAATTCGTTCAAAAAGTTAATAGAACATGCAATTTGAAGTTGTAAATCTTTATTTATTCTTTACAGTTAGGACCTCGGTTCCATCCTCGGAACCGATATGGCTGTTTCCCAGCTCGCGCAAGCCAAAAACTCTTAGCTAAGAACCTACCCACAATGCCCCTCTCCTAGATACTCCAGATCTCATTTGCCGCGTTCCTAGTCAGACGTGTTAGCCATCTCTCTCAAGCTAAGTAGTAATTTGTTGTTTTTTTATGACAGTTTTTCTTCTAATTTTCAAAATTGTTAGTCAAGTTAATCTTTTACACTGTCACCTATAACCTAGGCCTATTTCCTACCCTTTTCTTGGTAATTTAATTTTATACCCCTTTTGACTGTCCCTCTCTCCTGTCTTTGACAGGCCTCTTTTACTAGTGGTATTCCTTAACATAACTCCACTGCTATTTCTTCCTTAAATTATTTCTACAGGATAATATTGTTTCTTTTACTATGTCAGACAAAGTTAAGTTGGGTTTTAAACAGTGTCTCAAGTGTGGACGTAAGATGCCTAACTCAGATACACATGTTCATTGTGTCTACTGTTTGAGTGTGGATCATTTGAAAGCTTATTGTGACATTTGTGCTGTTTTTTCTAATTGCACACTAGCAGAACATAAGAATAAACTTATTTTAAAAGGTTTACTCAAGATACCTTTTTCGGAGGCTCTATCTGGGTCGGAGGTCTCACCCCCTCCTAAGATAAAAAAATATAAGGAAAAACAGAGTCATTCAGTTCCTGCATCTCCGTCAGTTATGGAACCGAGTTGGCTCTGTGTTTCACTGGCGCCCCATGTGCAGACCTCTTCGGCACCAGGATCTGTGTCCTCTCCCTAGGTGCCAACCATGATATTCACTCCTATCTCGCTTCCAAACACAGCACCACTGACTTCAGACTTCTTTGTCTTCTACATCGGCTCCAATGACTGTTCATGCCTGGGCTCCATCCCTGTCCATGGTGCCAACAGTATCCTTGGCTCCATGGGCTCCACTGACTGTACATACCCCGGCACTATCCCTGTCCATGGTGCCGACAGTTTCCTCGGCTCCATGGGCTCCAATGACTGTATATGCCTCGGCACCATCCCTGTTCATGGTGCCGACAGCTTCTTCAACTCCATGGACTCCGATGACTGTACATGCCTTGGCACCATCCTCGGCTTGGTGCCGACAGTTTCTTCTGCTCCATTGGCTCCAAAATCCAATTACCTGCCAAGGACAAGATATTCTCCTACTTATGATCCTTTCTTGGGGCAGAGGTTTAGTCCCTTTCTAGAAAGACCTGATTCCCCTTCTGCAGCCTCTTTTAGATCCACTAGGTGTTTCTCTGAGCTAGATCTAGTGCGGGTTGTGGACCAGCTTCTGGTAGATAGGGGATTGCCCATTCCAGCTAGACCTTCCATCCCCCCGGCTCAGAATCTTCTATCTCCTCTTCCCCTGCTTATCCTCCCCCAGCACCCACTTCGGTACATACTGTCTCGGCTCTGACAGCAGTGCCTCCCCTGTTGGCACCCATCACCTTTGCAGCATTGGTTACGATGGAGACGATGCTTTCTCGGAGCAATGCTTGGACTGTCCATACCTTGCTACCTAATCTGGCATCTATTTTCTTGCTCACACCATATATGTCCACGGTTCCGACAGTTCCCAGTTTTCTTGTTACCCCTCAACTAGAACTGGGCTAGGGTGCACCTGCTGTACAAGTGATGGATAGGGCCCTTCACTCTGAAGGCTCACAACCAGCCTCTAGGAACCCCTTCTCCGGAGTCCTCTTCAGAAGATCCCACTGGAGAGCCACCCCAGAAGAAATGGTGCAAGAGGAAGCACCTTGACTCCCCAGAGGAATCTATCACAGAAGACACTGATTGTGATGAAGGGGAAGGGTCCCCTTATTCTCCCCAGATGACTTTCATTCAGAGACATTCTTGAAATCCTCAAACAGGAGGGGAGGGGGATGGAAGTCCTCTAACCCTTCTTCTGAGGAATCAGTGTTTCTGCAGGCCTTCCATGCCCAGCCATCTACTTCCTGGGTGACCCCACCAGCAGATGATCTTGTTAAACTAATTGTGCAGCATTCCTGGAAGGCCCCGGACAATGTAGAACCTGTTCCATGGAGGCCAGACAAAATTTTATCTACACCTGAAGATCAGCCCCATTGGTCCAAGCAGCTGACAGTTGATTCTATGGTCATGGCGGCGGCCACCAAGATGGAACTGGCAGAAGATGGTTCCACTGTTCATCTTCCAAATAGGGAATCCCAGACCATGGACAGACTAGGGAAGCAGACTTATGCTTCAGCGACCTTCGCCATTCAGTTGCTGAATTATCTGGCACGCTTTATTCGCCTCCAAAGAGACCTAATTTCTGAAATGGCTTCCTCTTTGGTGGGGGTACTGCCTGATGAGGTGCGTGACACTGTTGTCTTGCAGTTAGCTACTTTTGAATCCATCTCAAACTCCTCAATGCATTTGATATCTCACACCACCAAGGGGGTAGCTCGAACTGCCGCATCTGGTGTTGTCATGAGACATAATGCTTGGATGCAGTTGTGTGATTTCGCAGACCCTTTTAAATCTTCTTTCACTAATGTGCCTGCCGACAAATCTGCACTTTTTGGACTCAAGGTACATGACACACGTGCACGTAGTGAGAAAGATGGAAAGACCTTGTCTGCTGTGGGCATATGCTTTTCCAACCCCCAGAGACCCTACTCCAGGAACCAGAAGGGGGGAAAGATATGGTTCAAGAAATCCTAAGGATCCTTTCGTGACACTTGTGGTGAGCAATCCCCCTGGGGCAGAGGGAGCTACTCATATGGAAGACACCCCTTTCAGGGTAGAGGGAGTCTGTGTAACCAGGGAGCCAGAGATTCTTTCTCCAGCAGACCCTACCAGCACTCCTGAGCAGCTGCCCGATTGCTTTCCTCTGGAAGCAGTCGGGGGTCATTTCTCTCTGCATCTACCAGCCTGGCATCGTATTACTACCGATGTTTGGGTGCAGAGAATAATATCCAGAGGTGACCAAATACCTTTCGACCTGACTCACAGACCTATCAAATGAATCCCCTATGTACCACCCAATCAGAGGGGATTAGCAGCCTGAGAAATAGAAAAACTGCTAATGAAGGGGTCACTTGGGTAAATGTTTTATTTTTGTGCCTATGCATAGTAAGACAAATTGCTATTGTTGTCAATTGACAAAATGGTTCATTTTGATGCTTGCACATGCCTTAAGGTTTTAACGAAGAGATTGTTTTAGCAATTGTTTTTTGTTTTTTGTGTTTGTGCATGTTTGGACATATTACTAAAGGGGTCACTTGGGGAAATGTTTCCTTATTGTACATGTGCATACTTTTAGTGTTTGTGTATACCTGTCTATATTATTGAAGAATCATTATGGACAATGTTTCACATTTGTGCTTGTCCTTGCTGGGACATAGTAATTAATGGGCCACTTGGTTAATGTTTCATTAATGTGGTAATGCATTATTGGACATATAACTGCAGGGTTACTTGGGTATATGTTTCATTTTGATATTTGTGCTTACTTGGACATACTAAAGAAGGGGTCACCTAGTTAACTGGGGTCTATATTATAACATCAAAGTCTTACAACTTTGAATGTTATAATATCAAACCCAGTAGAGCGAAACACCAGAAAACCGAACAGTCAGAATAGCGAATTTTTTCCCAGGGAAAAAATTTGCTGTTCCAACAAACATACACACAACACAAGCACACCAAAATAAATAATCCACACACACACTTCACAAAACCCTACACTAAACCATACATTCACCACTAGCTTTCCACTTAGCTTAACCCAACCCTAACCCTAAGGTCTGTCCCTATTGTACACTCACCTTACCCGCTCCCTAACCCTAACTCACCTACCCCACCCTAACACTCACGTCCATACAATCACACACTTACCTGACCTGCGCCCTAACCCTAACTCACCTAACCTGCACCCAATCGCACACTCACCTTCGTTCACACACTTACCTTAACCCGGCCCGTAACCTTCACTCCACAGTTGAGGAAATAGCGAAGCTGCAGAAACGGCCCACAGAATACGGATTTCCCTAGGAAAGTATTCGGTGTTCTGCAGCTTCACTATTTCCAGCATTCACTCTACTGGGTTCGATATTATAACATTCGAAGTTGTAAGACTTCGATGTTATAATACAGACCCAGTAAACTGTACCTCTGCATGCTTGAATATATAACTGAAAACTGAAGTGATTGCTGGGGTAAACTTTACTTTGGTGTTTCAGCATACTTGAACATATCATTGAAGGGGTCACTTGGGTAAATGTTTCACATTTCTGTTTGCGCAAGCATAGGGTTAGTGCTTACTCGGACATATTAAAGAAGGTGCTCGCTTAGTTAAATGCTTGATTTTTGTGCCTGTGCATACTAGGACTTTATAACTGGAGTGGTTGGTGGGCTAAATGTTTTAAATTTGTGTTTCAGCATACTTAGGACATATCAAGGAAAGGCTCACTTGGGTAAATGTTTCATTTTTGTGCCTCTACAAACTTGTACATTTTACTGAAGGTGTTACTTGGTAAAATGGTTCAATTCCATGCTGGTACATGCCTGGCCTTCATGTATTACTGAAGAGATTACTTAGTTGACTGTTCCAGCTTTACCACTGGGGCCTGTTTAGATATGTTACTGATGGGGTCCCTCTGGAAACTCTTTCTTTTCAGTAATTGGACATATAACTGAGGTGGTTGATAGCATTAATGGTTTATTTTTATGATTTATTTATTTTATGTGATTTATTTTATTTTACATTTGTTAACCCGGAAAGTCCGTTTTTTAGTAGAGGCTCAGGGAGAAAAGTTCCAAATGTACAAAAAGAAGTGTAAATACAATGAAATTATTACAGTGAGTTATCACAAAACTGAGATTTGTTTAATGATATGTACACACAGGTACATGTTTTTCTCACATACACACAGCAAAGGTTGTAAGCAAGTAGCTGAGAAAGAAATAGTTAAAGATTTCATCTGAAAAAGGAAAACACATATATTAGGTGGTTATCATATATGGTGTAATGTTAACTTTAAATCTTTCCAGTAGGTGGGTGATACACAGAATTTTAAACAGTTAGAGAGTCATAGTTTTATTCTTGTAATGAGGTTCTCATTTATGAATTATGTTTGAGTGGGGTTAGTCAGGGTTTGTTTCTGCAACCTTGCATATATAAATGAATTAGTCACTCGGGTAAATGTATCATTTTTGTGCCTCTGCATATTTGGACCAATTACTGAGGATGTCACTTGGGAAAGTAATTCATTTTGATGGTTGCCCATGCCTAACCATATTACTGAACAGATGGCTTGGGTAATTGCTTCTTTTTTAGTGCTTACGCATATTTTGACATATTACTAAAGGGGGTTGCTTGGGGAAATATTTATTTTATGTACATATGCATACTCTGACAGATGACTGAGGGGGTCACTTGGATAAATGTTTCATTTTGATGTTGGTGCATATTATCCATTTTATTGATGGATCCTTAGCGTAAATGTTTAACATTTGTGCTTGTGCCTGCTTAGAGATAGTACTAAAGGGTTCACTTGCTTAATGTTTCATTACTATAGTTGTTCATAATTTGACAATTTACTGAAGGGTCCCTTGGATACATGTTTCTTGTTGGTATTTCTGCTTACTTGGATGTATTAAAGAAGGGATCACCTCATTAACTGCTTGATTTTGGGCTTTTGCATACCTGTATATGTCACTGAAGTGGTTACAGTGGTAATTGTCTTAACTTTGTGTGTTTGCATGCTTGTACATATTAATGAAGGAGTTGATCAGGTAAATGTTTCCCTTTTTGATGATTTCTCAGACTTGAACATATTACTGAAAAGGTCACTTGTGAAAATGTTTCATTGTGATGCCTGCACATTTCTAAATATACTACTAAAGAGATTGCTTGGCTAACAGTTTCATTTGCAGTGTTTCTTTATTTATGATCATACTACCGAGAGGGTCGCATGAGGATAGTTGTACATATCACTTGAAGGACTTACCAAGATACAAGTTTCCTTATGGTGTGTGCGCATAACTGGGCATATTACTGAAGAATCTTCAGGACAGATCTTTCACACTTGTGCTTTTGGATGCTTGGACATATCAGTGAAAGAGTCAATTCATTAATGTCTCATTATTGTGGTTATGCATATTTAGACTTTATTTATTTAATCATTTATTTGACATTTGTTTACCGGGGTGATCTTGATGGTCTCTACAGAACCCATTTTCAGCAGAGGCTCAGGGAGAAAGTCTCCACATACAGTACGATACAAATACAGTAAAATCCAGTACAATACAAATGACATGACAAATACTGTACAAAAATAAGTTGAAAGAACATAAACTATGTCACAATATATTACAAGATACATTAAAATATCTAGGCAATTCTATAGATTTACATAGAGTTACATTTTACTCATTTCCATTTTGAGATTACCACAGAGTTCCATATCACTCAAGGGTCACTTGGGTGTATGTCTCATCTTGGTATTTCTGCATACCTGGACATATTGAAGAAGGCATCACCTAGTTCTGTGTGCCGCTGCATACTTAAGCATATAACTGCAGTGGGTGCTGGGGTAAATGCTTTATTTTGGTCTTTGAGCATAGTCGGACATATTAATTATAGGGTCACTTGGACAAATGTTCCATATTTGTGCTTGTAAATGCATGGTGTTTGTGGTTACTTGGAGATATTAAAGTAGGTGATTGTTTAGTTAAAAGTTTGATTTTTGTGATTGCACATACTTGTACATATAACTATAATGGTTTCTGGGCTAAATGTTTTAATATTGTGGTTCAGCATACTTGTACATATAAATGAAGTGATCACTTGGGTAAATGCTTCATTTCTGTTCATCTTCATACTTGGTCAAATTACTGAAGACTGTCACTTGAGAAAATGGTTCATTTGGATGCTTGCACATCCCTCACAAATAGGTTCTTAGGTTCATAAGACAATACTAGGCTATTGTCCAGGAGGCCCTTATAAGCCTAGCCAGGAATTTCACCCATGTTCCCACAATGTCAGCCAAACAATTGCTTGGGTACTCTTTTTTATTTTTTATTTGACTTGTGCATATTTGGACATATTACTAACATGGTCGTTTGGGGAAATGTTTCATTTTGGTATATGTGCATACTTGTACATATTTCTGAAGGGGTCACTTTCATAAATGTCTCATTTTGGTCTTTGTGCATACCTTACCTGGTCATGTTATTGAAGGATCCTTAGCACAAATGTTTAATATTTGTGCTTGTGGATACTTGGACATATCAATGTTGGGGTCACTTGGTTAATGTGTCATTATTGTGGTCATGCATATTTGGACACATTACTTAATGGTCTCTTGGGTATACATTTCATCTTGGTATCTGTGCTTACTTGGACGTACTGATGAAAGGGTCACCCAGTTAAATGTGCCTCTGGATACTTGAACATATAACTGTGGTTGCTGGGGTAACTGCTTTATTTTGGTCTTTCAGCACAGCTGGACATATTAATGATGGGGTCACATGGGTAAATATTTCACATTTGTGCTTGTGAATGCTTGGTATTTGTGGTTACTTGGACATATTAAAGTAGGTGATCACTTAGTTAAATGTTTGATTTTTGTCCTTTTGCATACTTGGATACATAACTGAAGTGGTTTCTGGGAAAATTGTTTTAATATTGTGTTTCAGAATACTTGTATTTATTAATGAAATTGTCACTTGATTAAATGCCTCATTTCTGTTCCTCTACATACTTGGACAAATTACTGACGGTGTCACTGGGGAAAATGATTCATTTTGATGCTTACATATGCCTAAACATATTACTGAAGTGATTGCTTGGGTAATTCTTGTTTTTTAATGTTTGTGCATTTTTGGACATATTACCAAAATGGTAGCTTGGGTTAAATGTTTCATTTAAGTACATGTTCATAAGTGAATATATCACTGCAGGGGTCTCATTTTGGTGTTTGTGCATACCTGGCCATATTAATTGAAGGTTACTTATGGAAAATGTGTTCTTGCATGTTTGGGCATAGCAATGAAAGTTGTCACGTGGGCAAATGTTTCTCATTTGTGCTTGTGCATGGTTGGATCTAGTAATGCATGGGTCATGTGTGTAAATGTTTCTCATTTGGGCTTGTGCATGCTTGGTGTTTGTGCTTACTTGCACATATTAAATACAGTCATTGCTTAGTTAAATGTTTGATGTTTGTGCTTGGGTAAATGTTTTACTTTTGTGTTTAGCATACTTGGACATATTGGTTAAGGGGTCCTTGGAAAAATGTTTCATTTCTGTCTTTCTGCATACTTGGATGCATTACTACAGGTGTAACTTTAGAAAATGGTTCACTTTGCTGCTTACACCTGAGTAAACATTTTACTGAAGAAATTGCTTGGGTAACTGTTTGTTGTTAGTGCTGGTTCATGTCTGGACATAACACTGAAGGAGTAGCTTCAGAAATTGCTTAATTTTAGTACTTTTGCATACATGGGCATGTTAATGGGGGGGGGTCACCTGAGGAAATGCATCATTTTTATTGCTTGTGCATACTGGAAAATACCCATGAAGGGGTTGATGTTGGAAATAAAACAATTGGTGTGTCAGGGAAGTGGTTGTGCATACATGGTCATACTTCTGAGGTGATCACTGGCCAAAATAATGTATCTTGTGTTATTGCAGTATGTTCATAACTGATTCAAACAGATGACGGGGTTGCTGATAGAAATGATTTGGTTTTGTTTCAGGGAATTGCTTCATGATTAATTGGACAAATTACTGCAGGAATGGCCACATACATAGTGATCCTTTTGAATAGCCTAACAGGTAAGGCTCTTCAAACTGGTGAGTCAGAATTTACTGGGATGAGTTGATGACTTGCCATTGTGGATGCTGATGAGTGCTTAGGTGCTTTATTCTTCTGACACATAGCCTGTTTTGTATCCAGTATTGAATGTCATCTGCAGGGTGTTTCATAGGTACAGTTTCTGGTCTGGTGACAGTCAACAGATAATCTTGACTGACACAAGAATGCACTGCTCTCAAACATGAATAATGCTTTCTGGACTTGTACATGGGACAGTTTGAGGCTGCGTACACTGGTGGTTATACAGTTTAATTTTGAATTTCTGAAGACAGGTGTGTGTGTGTCTGTGTGTGTGTGTGTGGTGTGTGTGTGTGTGTGTGTGTGTGTGTGTGTGTGTGTGTGTGTGTGTGTGTGTGTCTGTGTGTGAATGTGTATGTTATATGTTAAATAAATTAGTATATATAGCCTAGTTATATATTTAGATGTATAGATCAAAAGTTATATAAGCATACAGAGTTACATAGATTTATAGCTAAATACATTTGGAAAGATATGCATAGCTAGAGAAATACATACATCAATAAACTGATGTGTGTGTGTGTGTGTGTGTGTGTGTGTGTGTGTGTGTGTGTGTGTGTGTGTGTGTGTGTGTGTGTGTGTGTGTGTGTGTGTGTGTGTGTGTGTGTGTGATGAAAAATGGCCACATCATAGGTTCCTAGGTTCATAGGTATTTACTAGGCTAATGACCACAAGGACCTTTTTAAGCCTAGCCATGCATCCCACATCTCTAACAAGGTCTGATACCCTTGAAAGGTTTATGCAGATGTTTGGGAGAGGAAGCATTTACAAGCAGACCTGGAACATGAACCATTTACAGGTTGCCCGTGTCCATTAGAGAAACAGGTGCCAAACCAGGGATGAATTTCCAGCTTCTCATCCAATAGTCCAAATTGCACTTGAAATGGGTTATAGGTTATAGGTTCATACTAGGCTATCTGCCCTAGGGCATTTATAAGCCTTGCCCAAGTGTGTTTGGCTTTCGCCACCCTTAGATTTGAGTTTGCTGTGCCCTTTTTTTAAGGTTAGTTTACTGCGTCTCTGTATAGTAGTGACACAGAAGTAATCCCCGGGGTAAACCTACGATCTCCCATCCACTCATCAAGATCCCTCTTGAAGAGAGTCAGTGAGGTGCTCTGCCTAACATGGACCGGGATTCTATTCCAAAGCGAAGGGAGCCTTTGGGTTATGAATCTGTCCCCTCTAGCAAGTTCTATTTATTTCTGTGCTGAGGTTCAAGTCCCACGAGTGCGTGGTTCTAAGGGATTTAGATTTTCTGAGGTGGAGCATGTCCATTAATTCTGGGTTGGACATAGCTTTGTATGTCAGGCATAGATGCAGCCTGGTATCGACTGGGTAAAGCTGGAGTTTCTTTAACCTGGCAGCATATGGCATCTGTTTGAGTCCCTTGATCCTCTTTGTGAGGTACTTTTGGGGTCTTTCTAGCTGCTGCAGGTGACGGGTAAGGTACATCTCAAAAGGGGCATTGTATTCTATGATGGGCCTGATGAGGGATGAATAATGGGGCACTATTACCTCCCTTGATCTAGATGTGAATCCTTTTGTGATAAGGTGGGCTATGTAGAAGGTCTTTCTAACCACTTTGGCAATGTGGTTGTCAAAGGAGAGATTGCTATCAACTTGGGTCCCCAGATCCCTAATTACTTCTTCTGTATTTAATGGGTTACCACCTATTAGGCAGGAACTCTGTTGATTGTTGATTGTGGTAATGAGTTTGCAGTCTCTGGAGCATGTGGTGCAGAGGGATTGGGATTTCTTTAGATGCAACATATAGGTTCATAGGTGTGTACTAGGCTAATGGACCTGGGGCATTTACAAGCCTAGCCACAGGGTTACCCTGGCATCATGCCACCTGACCTTAGTTCCCAGTGCCTCTGTCAAGTAGAGCCACTGGAGTTATCCCCAGGGGGTGAATTTTTCTACTTCCCATCCACTCATCAAGATTTCTCTTGAAGAGGGTCAGAAAAATAGGTTAGTACTAGGCTAACTGCCCTTTTGGGCTATTTTAAGCCTAGCAAATTATCCCATGTGAGAATCAAACCCTGTACATTGTGTCTTTAAGATAAACACCTTAACCATTATGCCAACCTCCCACTATAGAAATAATCAGCCCTGCCAAGTCTCAAACCCAGGACCCTGTACAATATAGACTGAGTAATGTACCACTACATCATTTCAGCTGTCTGCTTCACATGGAATGGGGAGCCTGTTCCGTAGACATGGTAGTCTATGGCATGCATATCTATCTCTCCAGTAGGTCCTATTTGTATAACAGGCAAGGTTTACGTCTTTAGAACAGGTAATTCTGGTGCTGTTTGTTTTGTGGATATGCAGGAGATCTATTAGAGTTGAGTCTGACAATACCCTGTATCCCAGGCATAGATCTCCCCTCAAAAGCCTGTAGGAGACAGAATACAGGGATAGAGCCTTGAGGCGGTCTGCATTCTTTCAGTGAGGAACCTCTGTGGACATTCCAGTTGTTGGATATGCCTGGTTAGATACATATCAAAGGGGGCATTTTACTCAATGATAGGTCTGATGAATGCTGAATACAGTGGAACAATGGCTTCCTTTGGCCTATATGCCATACCTTTGTTTATAAGTTGTACAACATAGAATGATTTCCTTATTACTGCAGACACATGATGGTCAAAGGATAGATTACTATCTATGTGTGTCCCTAAGTCCCTGAAGACTGGGTCAACTCTAAGGTGTCTGTTGTCAATATGATAGTTACCAGGGAGGCAAGACTTCTCAAAGGGGACTATTATGCATTTCTTGGCATTTAGTTTTAGTCCATGGCTCTGACACCAGTTGTTTGTCTGTGTCAGCCCCTCCTAGAGATGTTTGTGTCAGTGTGAG
Organism: Protopterus annectens; assembly: GCF_019279795.1. Classification (NCBI taxonomy): domain Eukaryota; kingdom Metazoa; phylum Chordata; order Ceratodontiformes; family Protopteridae; genus Protopterus; species Protopterus annectens. The sequence goes on along the minus strand of NC_056733.1, from coordinate 1,145,549,593 downwards.
ATTCAATGACAGCTCCTAATTAGCAATCATCTGCAGATTTAGTCAGCCAGAGACCACTGACATTGACCTTGACTTCTGAGAAATAAATTCCAAAAATGAACGGTCCAAGGACTGATCCCTGAGGGGCTCCACTTGTCAATGGCCTCTTTGTAGCGATGGACTCCCTAATTCTAACTTCCTGGGTCCTGTCTGTGAGCCAGTTGGCTATCCACCGGGTGACATACAGGTTTGTACCTAACCTCTTCAATTTGTCAACAATGCCTGAGTGAGATATTGTGTCAAATTCCTTGGCCAGGTCAAGGTTGGCAGTGTGAATGATTTTGCCCTCATCCATTGCTTTGGTGACCTTCTGAAACATGTCCACCAGGTTGAGTAGGCATGATCTGCTCTTGATGAAACCAAAATGGGTTGGATACAGTTTCTGGAGGTTTACTATATCTCTAGTGATCATCTCCATGATAATTCTTTCCATAGCTTTACGTACAAGAGTAGTGAAACTTATGGGTCTGTAGTTTCCAGGGTCTATAGATGCCCCCCCTTTGTGCAGAGGGATGACTGTCGCCCTTCTGCATTCATGAGCCATGAAGCCTGTTTGGAGGCTACAGTTAAATAGTAATTCCAAAGACCCTGATAGGTCATGTTTTATGCTATTTAGAAGGTATCCTGGGATATTTTCTGGGCCCACTGATCCAATATTCTTGGTCTTAGAGACAGCATTAAGGACCTGTTCCTTAGTGATAGTAGGGGGAATTATATTTGATGATCTTTGCAGAGGCAAGGTGTAGGGGGAGAGAGAGATGTAAAGTTGGATCTGAATTTATCAGCCAGGTGGGTTGCTATATCTTCTGGCTCAGTATAGGTGGCTCCATTTACAATGAATTCTGCACACAATTGTGTATTACCTTTAATGTTGCGGACATAGCTAAAAAATGCTTTGTGGTTTTCCTTGGCCTGGGTGTCCAAACATACCTCAAATTTGGCTTTGGTAGACTTTATTTGCCCTCTGAGTTGTTTGTTTAGTTTGATGAGAGTGCTTTTATCCTACTGGGTGCTGCATCTCCTAATTTTTGCCTTCATTTTCTTCCTCCTGTTATACAGCCTATTGATTTTGTGATTCCACCAGGGTGGCTTGTTTTTTGAGTTAGTTCTGCACTTCTTCCTCATGGGTACAGCTGCCTCTATGCAGCCGTTAACATACTTGTACAGGGTTTCTGCGAACAGTTCTGCACAGTGCTCTCAGGGTTTATGGGGGCTAGAACTTTTTCCAGATTCTCACTTAATAGCAGGAGGTTAGCCTTAGAACAGTCCGTTAATATTCCAGGTTTAGCTGGGGTTCCAGGTTTTATTTTTACTCCAAAGGAGACCATTTTGTGGTCTGACATTACCATGGAAGGTATTACAGTAGGGGGTGTGGAGCAGTCTCCCATATTAGTGAGGACCAGATCCAGTATGGCTGCACCCCTGATGGTGTATTGACTATCTAGTCCAGGGAGTTTGTGTTTACAAAATCCAGGAATCTCTGTGCATGTACATTTGGTGTTCATAGGTTCATAGGTAGATACTAGGCTATCTGCCCTAGGGCATTTATAAGCCTAGCCAGAGTGTATTTGGCTTCCACCTCCCTATTAGATTAACCTACTGTGCCTCTGTAAAGTAGGTCACAGAAGGTACCCTTTTAAGATTAGTTTACTGTGCCTCTGTCTAGCAGGGACACAGGAGAGATCCCAGGGGTGAATTTGCGATTTCACATCCACGCGTCCAAATTTCACTTGAAGAGGGTCAGCGCGGGGCTATGTCTAACATGAATTGGGATTCTGTTCCAGAGTGAGGGGAGCCTCTGGGAAATGAATCTGTCCCTCCAGCATGTCCTATTTATTTTTGTACTGAGGTTTAGGTCCCTGGAGCGTGTAGCTCTAAGGGACTTGGATTTTTTGAGGTGGAGCATGTTCATTAATTCTGGAATTGACATGGCTTTGTACGTCAGGCATAGATCGCCTCTGAATAGGCGGTAAGCAACTGAGTAGAGCTGGAGTTTCTTTAGTCGAGCTGCATAGGACATCTGTTTGTAGCACATGATCCTCTTGGTGAGGTACTTTTGGGGTCTCTCCAGTTGCTGCAGGTGTCGGGTAAGGTACATCCCAAAAGGGGCACTGTATTCAATTATGGGCTTGATGAGTGATGAGTAGAGGGGCACAATGACCTCTCTTGATCTAGATGCGAACCCTTTCGTGATAAGGTGGGCTATATAGAAGGTCTTTCTAACCACTTTGGCAACGTGATTATCAAAGGAGAGATTAATATCTATGTTGGTCCCCAAATCTCTAATTACTTCTTCCGTACTTAATGATTACCACCTATGTGGTAATTTGTAGGCACCTTGCTTTTCCCAAAGGGGATGACTATGCACTTTTTAGCATTTATCTTGAGGCCGTGGCTCTGGCACCAAGCATCCATCTCTGTGAGACCCTTTTGGAGGATGCTTGTGTCAGCTGGAGATTCGATTATGGCCCCCAGTTTGCAGTCATCTGCGAACTTTGTCAGCCATAATCCCCCCATGTTAGCCTGAACCTCAGAGAAGTATATACCGAACAAGAGAGGTCCCAGAACTGAGCCCTGTGGGATGCCACTTGTAACTGGTTTGGATTTGGACATGGCACCTGCAATTCTGACCATGTGGGTTCTATCTCTGAGCCAGTTTGCAACCCATCTTGTGATATAGGGGTTGATATTTAAGTTGGTAAGCTTATTTATGATGCCCGAGTGGGGTATTGTGTCGAAGGCTTTTGCGAGGTCCAGGTAGGCTGTGTGGACTACCTTGCCCTCATCTATGGCTTTGGTAACTGTTTCAAAGAAATCAACTAGGTTTAAGAGGCAAGATCTGCCCTTAACAAAGCCGAATTGGGTAGGGTCCAGTGTCTGGAAGCTCCCAATGTCTTTGTTTATGAGTTCCATGATAATACTCTCCATAGCTTTACAGACCAGACTAGTCAGGCTTATGGGGCGATAGTTTCTGGGGTCTGTTGTGGTACCACCTTTGTGGAGTGGGAGCACTGTAGCTGTATGCCATTCTTTGGGTACATATCCTGTAGTAAGGCTAGGCTTGAACAGTGACTTAATGTGAGGGTTCAGTTCTTCTTGGAGCTCGTGTAAGACACAGCCTGGGACACCGTCTGGTCCCATAGATGCTGTGTTTTTTGCTTTGGAGAGGGCAGCTTTCACCTGTGCATCTGTGATGTCAGGGAGGTTACATTCAGTTGGGATAGGCGTTTGCTCATTTGGGGGGAAGGGGGGGAGAAGTTTGCGCTGAATCTGTCTGCCAGGATGTTGGCTATGTCTGTAGGTTCGGTATATTTTGTACCGTTATGCAACAATTCAGAGCATATCTGGGAGTTTCCGCCCATGTTTCTGACATAACTAAAGAAGGCCTTGTGATTATCTTTACTGCCTAGGGCAAGTTTACTTTCGAAACTGGCCTTTGATGATTTTATGAGGGATCGAAGTTTCTTGCTAATACTGATCAGAGATGCCTTCCCTTTTTGGGATTTTGCTCTGTCATGTAGTAGGTTCCTCCTTCTGTTGTATAGCTTATTTATGGCCGGGGTCCACCAGACCAGTCTCCTGTTTTAGGAGGAGTGAGTCTTAGTTTTATTTGGGATAGCACGATTCATGCATTCCTGCAGGTGCTCATAGAATGCATTTGTAAAGGATTCTGTGGATTGGGCTGTATTATCCTCTGGCCCAGGGGCTTTGAAGGATTCCACCTCAGTCTTGAGAAGTGCAAAGTTGGCTTTGGAGAAATTCTTTACAGTGATTTCCTTGGCTGGGGGTGGGGATGGGATATGGATGTCTAGGGAAATTTGTTTATGGTCTGATCTTACCAATGAGGGGTTTACCTCTGGTGTGGAACATAGAGTCCCCATGTTGGTGATGACCAGGTCCAATATGTTGTTCCCTCTTGTGGGAGTGGTGACCAGTTGTTCCATTGTGTTAGAGTTTATAAATTCAAGGAACCATTGGGTGAGGGTGTTTGGGCTTGAGTAGTTTTCCCAGTCAATGTCTGGGTAGTTGAAGTCACCCAATAACATAGTGTTTGGAGAGACCTTCATATTCTCCAGTGTTCTCAGGAATGCCAAGTGGAGTTCCTGTAATAGGGAGGGTGTTCTGTAGCAGGCTACAAACTGAAAGGCAGTTTTGCCCGCTGTTAGTTGCACATGGATGGTTTCCGATGCTTCGTGCAGTGCCACTAACCTGGAGGTGTAGGTATCTTTGATGAATATAGATACTCCCCCTTCTTTTGTGCTTCGGTCTGAGTTTTAGGGATGAAATGCATGGTATGAATTATAACCTGGTAGTGCTGGGGTGCTCTCAGGAGCCTTGAACCAGGTTTCTGTTACTGCACAGACATCAATTTTCTCCATACTGAGGAGAGTCTCAAGTGCGTGCATCTTGAGGTTTAGACTTCTGGCATTGAGTAGCATTACCTTTAGTTTTTTTATCTTTGGGTTGTCTATGGAGGTGGGTTTGTCCTTTGAGCCTTGCCTAAAAAAGGCACTATGGGGGTGGCAAGATCCTTGACCAGTATACGAAAGTCTAAGGGTGACAGGTGCAAGCCGTCCCTAGCGAAGCAACATGGCTTGTCGAGCATGTCATCCCAGGCTGACAGACACTGGATCCCCTTTGAATGACACCAATACTTTAGACAATTGTTGAAACTGATCATTTTGTCTTTATACTGTGGCATCATTCTTGTTGAGGGCAAGATGCTACTCAAGGTCAGAGACATACAAGCCTGGGCTACATGGTCAGAGAGCTCCACTATGTCTCTTTTCATGTAGTTCAGGGAGGTACATCTCAGGTCATTCACACCAGCATGGACAATGACGGAGTCATACTTGTACTTGCTTTGGAGTGACCTGAGTGCTTGCATTATGTGGCGGATCCTGGCACCCGACAGGCAGCTTACAGTGACCTTCTCCTTGTTCAGTCTGGTGAGTGGGACGTCAGTGTGCTGGACAATAGAGTTCCCTATAACAAGTGTATTTGGTGTGTTGTTTGGCCTTATGGGCTGTGACTGTGAGGCACACTAATTTTGTGAGATATGTGATTTGTGGGTATTGTTGAGGGGTGGCTGTTGCTTGGATATCTGCTTAGGAGGTCTTTGCTGTTTAGGCAGATTTTTATTTAGAGCCTCTGAGTATGTTTTTGTGTGTTTATGTGTTGGGTATGCAGATGCAATAGGTCTGTGTGAGACTGGATTTGTGGTGTGGGTGGTTACCTTTTCCTCCTGACTGACTGTGCCAGTCTTGGGTTGAGAGAGCTCTGCCTCCAGTTTGGCTGTGTAACTGCATCTCTCACATGTATTAGAGTTTGTTGGAAGGAGGAGAGGGTTGTCTGTGTACATAAGGCAATTGTAACATTGCCTCAAAATTCCCAGATTCACCAGCTGGACTGGAGAGTAACCTTGAAACTGACCCTTGGACATACCTGATTAGTATAGGGAACTGTTTTTTTTTTTTTACTGATCAGATTAGGGAAGGAAACTGATTTTTCACTTGATCAGGAGGGACCAATCGGGAATCTAATACTTATGAGACGTCAAGGAGGGAGTAGTGCTTTAGTTAGTTAGTGTTTCCTTATAAGAACTGAACAACTGCATATATAGGATTCCCAGTTAATAGTGGGGTAATTAAAGTCACCCACGAATATGTTATTGGGTTGGATGGTTAGTGTTTCTAATAAGTTAAATACATGGTATGGGTTTCCTGGGTCATGCAGGGGGACCTATAGCTTGCAAGGAAGTGGTATTGGAGTTGGAGTTTACCAGTGGTGATTTGGACATGGAGCAGCTCAAGTGCATTATCCTTTTTGACCAGCCTTGAAGTATATTTATTTCTGATGTAAACAGAGACACCTCCACCTTTAGTCCCTGCCTGTGAAGTTGCTGTCCTAAATATGTGGAAGGCATTATAACCTTGCACTGTTGGTGTTACTATATTGCTCAGACACAGCTCCACGTGGTCCTGTTGAGTCTTCCTAGCTACAGAGAACTGAAAAAAAGCGACTGCTTTCCTGATTAAGTATCCTGCTGTTTTTTTATATTTGTTTTACCTTCTACTGCTTACCTAGAGCAAGCTTTAACTGTTTTCATAGTTATTTACTGCATTTTTTATTATCTGCACTTAAAAGTACATTTTAGTCGAAATTAGTCTAATTTAAGTTGAAAAGTGTCTGTTTGCTGTTTAATTTAATTGTTTGGCTGCCCACTAAAGTGTGCTAGCCTGTACTACTGACTTATTGCCTTTTCTGCATTTCTGTGTGTTTCTATTTAAAAACAAACAAAACAAAAAAATATTCCTTATTTTCCTGCCTCTCCTAAACTAGTTAGACCAGTTTACAGGCCTTGCTGTATCCTGGGCTGTGTTGTAGTTCCTGTGTTGTCCATTGCCTTACTTGGATAGAAGGAAGTTTCTTAGCTCACCAGTGGGAGTGGGGAGCCTTGAATAGCCTACCTGTCCTTGAGGGAAGTGACCTCAGCACAAGAAGCTGTAGTAATTGGTCATTTGGGACCATTTCTAGCTCTTTTGAAGTTCCCTGGTTAAAATCTGCCTCTGGCATTTTTTGAAGCCATATTGCTCAGACACAGCTCCACGTGGTCCTGTTGAGTCTTCCTGGCTACAGAGAACTGAAATAAGCGACTGCTTTCCTGATGAAGTATCCTGCTGTTTTTATATTTGTTTTACCTTCTACTGCTTACCTAGAGCAAGCTTTAACTGTTTTCATAGTTATTTACTGCATTTTGTATTATCTGCACTTAAAAGTACATTTTAGTCGAAATTAGTCTAATTCAAGTCGAAAAGTGTTTGTTTGCTGTTTAATTTAATTGTTTGGCTTCCCACTAAAGTGTGCTAGCCTGTACTACTGACTTATTGCCTTTTCAGCATTTCTGTGTGTTTCTACTTAAAAACAAAAAAACAAAAAAATATTCCTTGTTTTCCTGCTTCTCCTAAACTAGTTAGACCAGTTTACAGGCCTTGCTGTATCCTGGGCTGTGTTGTAGTTCCTGTGTTGTCCATTACCTTACTTGGATAGAAGGAAGTTTCTTAGCTCACCAGTGGGAGTGGGGAGCCTTGAATAGCCTACCTGTCCTTGAGGGAAGTGACCTCAGCACAAGAAGCTGTAGTAATTGGTCATTTTGGACCATTTCTAGCTCTTTTGAAGTTCCCTGGTTAAAATCTGCCTCTGGCATTTTTTTGAAGCCATATTGCTCAGACACAGCTCCACGTGGTCCTGCTGAGTCTTCCTGGCTACAGAGAACTGAAAAAAAGTGACTGCTTTCCTGATTAAGTATCCTGCTGTTTTTTTATATTTGTTTTACCTTCTACTGCTTACCTAGAGCAAGCTTTAACTGTTTTCATAGTTATTTACTGCATTTTTTATTATCTGCACTTAAAAGTACATTTTAGTCGAAATTAGTCTAATTTAAGTCGAAAAGTGTTTGTTTGCTGTTTAATTTAATTGTTTGGCTGCCCACTAAAGTGTGCTAGCCTGTACTACTGACTTATTGCCTTTTCTGCATTTCTGTGTGTTTCTATTTAAAAACAAAAAAAAAAAAAATATTCCTTGTTTTCCTGCCTCTTCTAAACTAGTTAGACCAGTTTACAGGCCTTGCTGTATCCTGGGCTGTGTTGTAGTTCCTGTGTTGTCCATTGCCTTACTTGGATAGAAGGAAGTTTCTTAGCTCACCAGTGGGAGTGGGAGCCTTGAATAGCCTACCTGTCCTTGAGGGAAGTGACCTCAGCACAAGAAGCTGTAGTAATTGGTCATTTTGGACCATTTCTAGCTCTTTTGAAGTTCCCTGGTTAAAATCTGCCTCTGGCATTTTTCCATATTGCTCAGACACAGCTCCGTGGTCCTGTTGAGTCTTCCTGGCTACAGAGAACTGAAAAAGCGACTGATTTCCTGATTAAGTATCCTGCTGTTTTTATATTTGTTTTACCTTCTACTGCTTACCTAGAGCAAGCTTTAACTGTTTTCATAGTTATTTACTGCATTTTTATTATCTGCAATTAAAAGTACATTTTAGTCGAAATTAGTCTAATTCAAGTCGAAAAGTGTTTGTTTGCTGTTTAATTTAATTGTTTGGCTGCCCACTAAAGTGTGCTAGCCTGTACTACTGACTTATTGCCTTTTCTGCATTTCTGTGTGTTTCTATTTAAAAACAAAAAAAAACAATATTCCTTGTTTTCCTGCCTCTCCTAAACTAGTTAGACCAGTTTACAGGCCTTGCTGTATCCTGGGCTGTGTTGTAGTTCCTGTGTTGTCCATTGCCTTACTTGGATAGAAGGAAGTTTCTTAGCTCACCAGTGGGAGTGGGGAGCCTTGAATAGCCTACCTGTCCTTGACGAGAGTGACCTCAGCACAAGAAGCTGTAGTAATTGGTCATTTTGGACCATTTCTAGCTCTTTTGAAGTTTCCTGGTTAAAATCTGCCTCGGCATTTTTTTGAAGCCATATTGCTCAGACACAGCTCCACGTGGTCCTGTTGAGTCTTCCTGGCTACAGAGAACTGAAAAAAGCGACTGCTTTCCTGATTAAGTATCCTGCTGTTTTTTATATTTGTTTTACCTTCTACTGCTTACCTAGAGCAAGCTTTAACTGTTTTCATAGTTATTTACTGCATTTTTATTATCTGCACTTAAAAGTACATTTTAGTCGAAATTAGTCTAATTCAAGTCGAAAAGTGTTTGTTTGCTGTTTAATTTAATTGTTTGGCTGCCCACTAAAGTGTGCTAGCCTGTACTACTGACTTATTGCCTTTTCTGCATTTCTGTGTGTTTCTATTTAAAAACAAAAAAACAAAAAATATTCCTTGTTTTCCTGCCTCTCCTAAACTAGTTAGACCAGTTTACAGGCCTTGCTGTATCCTGGGCTGTGTTGTAGTTCCTGTGTTGTCCATTGCCTTACTTGGATAGAAGGAAGTTTCATAGCTCACCAGTGGGAGTGGGGAGCCTTGAATAACCTACCTGTCCTTGAGGGAAGTGACCTCAGCACAAGAAGCTGTAGTAATTGGTCATTTTGGACCATTTCTAGCTCTTTTGAAGTTCCCTGGTTAAAATCTGCCTCTGGCATTTTTTTGAAGCTATATTGCTCAGACACAGCTCCACGTGGTCCTGCTGAGTCTTCCTGGCTACAGAGAACTGAAAACTGATTAAGTATCCTGCTGTTGTTTTATATTTGTTTTACCTTCTACTGCTTACCTAGAGCAAGCTTTAACTGTTTTCATAGTTATTTACTGCATTTTTTATTATCTGCACTTAAAAGTACATTTTAGTCGAAAAGTGTTTGTTTGCTGTTTAATTTAATTGTTTGGCTGCCCACTAAAGTGTGCTAGCCTGTACTACTGACTTATTGCCTTTTCTGCATTTCTGTGTGTTTCTATTTAAAAACAAAAAAAAAATATTCCTTGTTTTCCTGCCTCTGCTAAACTAGTTAGACCAGTTTACAGGCCTTGCTGTATCCTGGGCTGTGTTGTAGTTCCTGTGTTGTCCATTGCCTTACTTGGATAGAAGGAAGTTTCTTAGCTCACCAGTGGGAGTTGAGGGAAGTGACCTCAGCACAAGAAGCTGTAGTAATTGGTCATTTTGGACACACAGCTCCACGTGGTCCTGTTGAGTCTTCCTGTGATTAAGTATCCTGCTGTTTTCTTATATTTGTTTTACCTTCTACTGCTTACCTAGAAAGCTTTAACTGTTTTCATAGTTATTTACTGCATTTTTATTATCTGCACTTAAAAGTACATTTTAGTAGAACTTAGTCTAATTTCAAGAGAAAAAGTGTTTGTTTGCTGTTTTAATTTAATTGTTTGGCTGCCCACTAAAGTGTGCTAGCCTGTACTACTGACTTATTGCCTTTTCTGCATTTCTGTGTGTTTCTATTTAAAACAAAAAAAAAAATATTCCTTGTTTTCCTGCCTCTCCTAAACTAGTTAGACCAGTTTACAGGCCTTGCTGTATCCTGGGCTGTGTTGTAGTTCCTGTGTTGTCCATTGCCTTACTTGGGATAGAGGAGTTTCTTAGCTCACCAGTGGCTGTCCTTGAGGGAAGTGACCTCAGCACAAAAGCTGTAGTAATTGGTCATTTTGGACCATTTCTAGCTCTTTCCTGTGAGTCTTCCTGGCTACAGAGAACTGAAAAATAGTTACCAGACCAGCTTACTTGCTGTATCCTGGTCTGTGTGTGTTGTCCTGTGTTGTCCATTGCCTTACTTGGATAGAAGGGAAGTTCTTTAGCTCACAGTGGGAGTGGGGGAGCCAACCTTCAAGGCTGTAAACCATGTCTCCGTGACCACACAGACATCAGCATTCTCTAGGGTAAAGTGAGCTTCTGGGGAGCTATGGACCATGTGTATAATATAATGCTTATAGACAGTGTTAAAAGGTTAAGTTATACATATTTAATTTTTTAGTAATTAATTACTAAATTATATATTTGCTGTTTCTGTATAATGTTTCCATGTGCAGCGATGGAGTTTGACAGTAGGTGATGGACATGTATATTTTTCCACTGTCCCTGGAATTGCATTACCTGCCTTATTTGCCTTCAATTTTCCCATATAAATAAATGACGTTTATAATCATTCAATTGTTTGGTTGTTGTGCTTATTTTGACATATTAATAGTGGTCACTTGGATAAACGTTTTTATTTGCTTATTTATTTATTGACATTTGTTAACCAGGTTAGTCCAACTGAGCCAGGGGCCCATTTTCAGAGGAGACCTGAGGAGGAAAGATCCAGAAGTATTACATATTTGTACAATAAAAATCATATAAAAAATAAAAATGAGTAAAAAAATTAAAACCACCATGAAACATAATAAGAAAGTCAACAGTTAGAAAACATCTGTAAACAGAGTAGGTTAAATAACAATTGACAGGAAAAGAGAATATCACACATGAAGTACATACAAATAGATAAACCATTCAAACAATTTTTTTTTAAATAAAGGTATAGATGAATATACATGCTATGGAAGTGAGGGGAGGGGGAGGTATAAAGGTATATGAGGCAAGTACAAGGATGTAAAGAGTAGAATAGGGAAAAAGAGTTACAGTCGAGAAGAAATTTGGTGTTTGTGCCTAGCTGGACTTATTATTGAAAGATCCTTAGGATAAATGTTTCACCTTTTTTCACATCCTCCTGACCCATTTTCATCATGGTCTTTCTTTTCTTTATTATTTATTTTATTAATTTACATTTGTTGACTGGGAAAGTCCAACTGGATGCATGTCCATTTTCAGTGGAGGCCTGTGGAGAAAAGCTCCACAGTTAAATTTTAAGCAAAATACAAGGTGTATACAGGAGCATTCATATTTACATAGATAGTACCAAACTTAGCAATGACTAGTAACATAGCACTGAAGCTTAAGATTTAACATATTTACATAGACTGAACAAACCTCTTACAGTTTTGGGTTGAGGTATTACATAATGGTGAACATTGTTAGTAGGGAGGGTTGCATTTTTTGCTTTACACAGTTAAGTTGTGAGCAAGCATTTTCTGTGATGTAAGATGCATGATAAAAGATCAGGAAGTACTATTTGGACAACGTGGGGGTCATGGCTATCTGAGTTAGAACTGCCAACCCATTACTCTTTGACAAACCTGTTCTTCCATTGTGTGCTGCAAAAATCAAGGATACTCATTTACATAGGAGTCCCAATGTCTGCTGTTGCCTTTCATAACAATTTTCTCACACTTTCATGGATGTCTCTCTCTTCCTATGGTAAGCAATCAGGGTCATTGTTATTCATTCTGCTGGATGTATGTCTTTGGTGGTACTCTTAGAAATAAGGAGGTGTCAACACTTTTATTCAGAGTTAGTTGTGTTTTGCTGCTTTTTATTTACATTTACATCAAATATACACAGACTGTGTGCCATTCAATCCTGTGTTGTTTTTTGCATTTTAATGTGAATGCAGAGAGCTCAACTACTATCGGCAATTGTTTCAGCTCCACAGGATGTTTTCCATTGTCATACATCACTGCCTTTGCATATGCATGTGGTCACTCCCTGCATCTTCATCACTAGAGTACTTTGTATTGCCTTTTTGGATAAAGGATTCCTGGAGAGCATGCTGGGTGTAGTCTTAAGACATTTGTACACTCAAATCATTAGTCGTATCTTTCTAACTAATTATTTACTCCTGTTTATATATATATATATATATATATATATATATATATATATATATATATATATATATATATATATGTGTGTGTGTGTTTGTGTGTGTATAGATATATATATATATATATATATATATATATATATATATATATATATATATATATATATATATATATATATATATATATATATATATATATATATGTAAACCCCTTCAACAACACCCAAACAATTGGAAAAAATGGTTACTATACCATCCTCATTATCTGTTTTCTACACAAGTACATCAACAGATATTCCATTCCCTAATCAAGTACTCACACCCATATTTCAAATGGATTAATCATCTTTAATAACAGCTACATGTGCATGTATGTGTCTGCATGCATGTGTATCTGCCTGCATGCTTACTATGGTCTGACGGAGATTTGGGGAGGAAAGCTGGACTGACACCTGATTGCAGCACTGCACTGGGGGTGTAATGAATTGACAGTGTCGGCATATTAGATGCACACCATTAAAACTGAAGAAGTGTTTTTGTGGAGAGGTTGGTGAAGCAACTGACTTCAATGGTACATTGTGTGTGTGTGTGTGTGTGTGTGTGTGTGTGTGTGTGTGTGTGTGTGTGTGTGTGTGTGTGTGTGTGTGTGTGTGTGTCTGTGTGTGTGTGTGTCTCCCTGGCAGGAATGTGAGTGCATGTGTGTCGAAGTACATGTGCATGTACATGTGTGGGAGTGAAAGTGTGGAGGCATGCATGGTATAACAGTGAAACAGTTAAGCATGGTTTATAGCAGGTTTGGCATAGATAGGTGTGTGTGTGTGTGTGTGTGTGTGTGTGTGTGTGTGTGTGTGTGTGTGTGTGTGTGTGTGTGTGTGTGTGTGTGTGGTGTGTGAAGGACTGCTGGTATTTTTGTGCATGTGTGTGAGATTACATGTGTATGTACGTCTGTGTGTGTGCACATGAGTGGAGGCATGCATGTAGTACGGTGTATCAGAGAAACATGGAACAAAGCTGGACTGGCACCTACTTGCTCTGTATGGTGGTTTGTGTCAGTGTCTTAGTCAGTGTGTGTGTGTGTGTGTGTGTGTGTGTGTGTGTGTGTGTGTGTGTGTGTGTGTGTGTGTGTGTGTGTGTGTGTGTGTGCATCCATGCATATATGCCCGTATGTGTGGAGCAAAGCCAAATGGACACCAACTTGCTGAACAGCTGTGGGGAGTCCAGCACTAGTATGCATCTATCACGTTGGTTGACAAAGGCATTATAGCAGTGTTTTGTGAAGATGTTGGTACAGCTGCTGGCACTGTTACAAGATATGAGTGCCATTATGTATGTAAATGCCTGAATTGGTTGACGGCGGTGTGATGGGGGAGCATAAGGGTAATAGTGTTGGGTGTCAGACCAGCATAGATCACAAGTGTACCTAATTTGGCCTTATACTTTTTCTCTGACGTGGTAGAATCCAAAATGATTTCTGAGCAAGGTTTTGTCTTGTCTTGAACAAACAATGAAATGTGTTAATGTAGGACAATTTTTCATGAAATTAATGCCAGTTCATGTACTCTAACTCTGTGACCTTAACCAAAGTACTAGTACTGCTACTTAGAAAAGCTTTATAACGGGGAAGCTTTCTCCACAAGTTAAGCCTGTTGCTGAAAGGATACGAAATACTCATGAAAGTATACCAGTAAAAAAAATGTGCGTGAATCTATATTAACACAAATTATTGACTCACATAAGAGAGTAGGGGAGCTGTTAAGAAGAAAACAAACTATTAAATTGTTAGGTAAAGTAGGTAAAGTCTGGCACTAGCTAAGATGGTTCTTGTTATGCTTTGAAAGAGTATATAAAAATTACAATGTGACCAGCCAGAAAGCTCCACACAATCCAAAGCAAATATTTCACTGTGTAAACTTGAGAAAACTGAAATACAGGACAGAACGATAGATTGAGATGTGTTTTTTCCCAGTTTTCCTGGGATAGTACTAGTCAACAGTAAGAAAAAAAGAGTCACGAGGGAACAGTTTTAGTGGCACACCAGGCTGTGATCTGTTTGATGTCTATTGTCATGCAAGGCTGCAAATTAGCTGAACCTTGCCTAGCTGGAAATGTGAGACCCTGGGTCATTGAGGCAGGGGAGATGGAAGGAGTAATTTGGTCAGGAAATGACAGTAACAAAACTGATCTTTGTAAAGAGTATTTTTTAACTCAGTAATTCCTTGACACTTTTGCAAGCTTCTTTTAGAAAAAGTGTAGTACATCAGTCGGAACATCATTTGTAAAACAGTGCAGTACAGTCAATGACACTTGATCTAGTGAGTGTTAAACTTGGCAATATTTTTCAGGTTTCCATTCAAAGTGAATGGATGTCTGATTTGGCTGCAAAAATTAGGGCTAATTGCTCTTGCAATCAGGGCTGTCATATTGCATTTTGGGACACATTTAGCCTTTCTAAGGAAAATAATCTCATCACGATGTCTGTCCCCATGAGGGAAGACAGGAGAAAAAAAATAAATTTAGAAATGAATACTTTTTTGGATGAAAGCAGCTTTGTGAAGTAGAGAAAATCATGACTAGATAAGTAATCTATGTTTTTTCATCATTTACCCATACTGGTCCTTTAAGGAACAGCCTTAGTGTGCAGGAAGCTAAAAAGGCTGATATCACATCCTTAAAAACAACATTGGGAAATGAAGATCACAATGACCTAGATGGTAAATGAGAACTACTTAAAGAAAGAGTGAAAGGATATGAACAGTCCGTCCATTAAAGAAAGAAAGATTAATAAAATGAAATGAGATAAACTGGACAAAGATTATCCTGGGAGACCTACTAGGAGGTACAATAATAACAACAACAACAGGAAAACCAACAACGGACAAGGTTTCAGTAATAACAGGGAATATAGGGGAAAGTATAACCAGGCCAGCAGACCTCAAGGGGATTTTCCCAGGGGAGATCCTCGAACAAAACCAGACAGGGGCACACTACAGGACTACCAGGAGGCTGCACCCACAACATCTCTTTCCCCACCATAGGTTCATAGATTAGTACTAAGCTAACTGCCCTTGCAAGCCATTTTAAGCCTAGCCAAGTATCCCTTGTGAGATTCAAACCCTGCGCCATGTGTTTGTAAGGCAAACACCTTAACCATTAGGCCATCCTCCCAACCCTAAATCCCAAACCCCTCTGGCTATCAGCACTTCACAGAAGCCTTTGACATCACAGATGGATTAGGACAGGAACATAAGCCACAGTGGCAACCAGAACCAACAGTGAGTTCTTCAGGATGAATTACAGGACTACCAGGACAACCGGGACCACAGACAATCCAGCTACCAGAAGCAGCAGCACCTTCACAGAGACCAGTTTATTCGGGAAGACCAATATCGATAGCACAGACAACAACCATCACAACAATACCAAAGCCAGCACCAGTACCAGAACAAGAACGACGACTACCATCACAGCCCCAGAGGTTGTCCCTCTTATCATGTTCCCCCCTACCACAGCCACAATGAGGAATACTACTACAACCTACAGACATTTCAGAAAGCAGAGGAGGAATTCCAGAGGTCTCAGACCCTCTCCATGAACCCCTAGGGAAACAGGAGAACCAAACAGTGGACAGGGGTGAGGGACATACAATACCCGGGCAATCCCGACTGGAACCCCGACTACAACCCAGGTCCCAGGCTCAGACGGAGGAACCAGCCACAATAACAGGCACAATAACAACAATAACAGGTGCCACGACAACAGGTGCTCCACTTATCTAGAACTACACTGTTAAAGCACTGACTGAAGATGAAAAAAGTGTGTTGTCCAAAGGACTTACTTTTGTACCAAGCTGCAGGAGTAAGGTAGCTCAGGTACTGATAGACCTTAAAATGTTTGTGAGGAAGCTCAACTTAAGGGTACAGTTTCATGGCAAAATTAATGACATTGAAAATAAGCCTATTGATGAAACTATAAACCGGCCTAGCAGCTATTGTCCACAACTATATCAAGCATTAGCTGCTTTCGAAGTGAAATTTCAGATGGATATCAGGAAACTCCTTAAAAAAAACTCCTAAGAAAAAACTTTATAACTTAACACAGGGAGAGAGAAAAGCGTTGATCAAGGTAGGCAATCATAAATCCAGGCGTGTAATGAAGGCAGACAAGGGAGGAGGTATACTTGTGACTGATACCACTAGCTACAACCAAAAGATAGAGAACATACTGGAAGATAACAGATTTTATGAGTTATTTACCATGGATGACATAAAAAGAGCATATGATTTATGGAACACTAATCTCACCACATTATATGAAGAAAAACTTATTACTGAAAATCTTTATAATTATTTATGGAGTCCATGCCCACGTTTACCTTAGTTTTTTGGAATACCAAAGCCACACAAGAATAGAGAAGACCCACCTTATAGACCGGTGGTAGCAAGTGGGCATTCCCTTACTGTAGCCACAGCCATTTACCTTGATTACTTGCTGAAAGCTTTAGCAGAAAAGAATAAGTCATACATAAGAAATTCAATGGATTTTCTGAGGAAAATAAAAAACATTACAGTGGAAGCTGACAGTATTTTATTAAATACTGACATGGAATCCTTGCACACAGTGCTCTCTCACAATTACTGTATAACAGCAGCTATGGAGTTTTTTAAGAAACATAATGAAGGTATGCAGGCACAACTGCAAGCACATTAATCTTGAACTAGACTTCAATTTATTTACCTTCAATGGCAAACACTACAAATAAAAAACTGGTATAGCAATGTGGGCTGCCATGGCTCCCAGCATAGCTAACATAGCCCTGGGCAAGTGGGAGGAGGACTTGTGTTAAATAACACAGACTACATACAGCATATCACATGCTAATTACGTTTTATTGACGACATCTTTATTGTGTGGGAAGGTGACACCTTGCAGCTTGGAGATTTTATCACTTACCTCAATCAAACAACCCCTTTCCTGAAGTTTACTTCTTCCCATAGCTATACTTCAACCACTTTCTTAGATATGCAGATGTCCAAGGACACCAACAATAACAGAATCATCACTGATCTATTCAGAAAACCAACAAGGGTTAACTTATTACTCCACAGTAAAAGTCTGCATCCCGCAAAAAAACAAGTATAATGTGTGAAGTCCCAGGGCTATAGATTAGCTAGAATTACCACAGATATCGAACCATTTTTGAGAAACCTGAACAAGTTAGAGAATGATTTTCTAGTGAGAGGCTATAAAAGTCAGATGTTAAAAAAAATCCTGGAACCCATTACAGAACTGAAAAGGCCTGAAGCACCTTCACTCAACCTCCCCAGTAGGAGAATGTTAAGAAATTCCACAGAGAATAACAAATGCAAAAGTAGCTGCACCCTGACATACACTTTGGATTATCACAGTATCGAAAATGTTATTAAAGAAAACTGGGCCATTGTCACAAGAAACTCTTTTCTGATTAACATCTTAGGTGAAGCTCCAGCCTTTGTTTACAGGAAGGCCAGGAACATTAGAAGTTTTGTTGAATTTAAACCTAGACTATATGAGAGAAACACTAAAAGATGTGAAGCTAATTGTACATTTTCTATATTTATACAGCAAGGTGATAGTTTTCATTGTCCTTATTTAAAGAAAATTATTAAGACCAGTGCAGGGGTGGTGACTGTAACACTACACAAGTAATTTACAGGGGACAGTGCAATGAATGTGATGCATTTTATGTGGGCAAGACTGTAAATAAACTTAAGCGTAGGATTTCATGTCATCTGGCAGAAATCCGCTCTGGATGTAAAAATAATGCACTAGCCAAACACCTTACTCTTCATAAAAGACACACAGGTTTTAAGTTCCAGATACTGGATCACATAGACATGAGTGATCTTGAAAGAGACATCCCGAATATGCTGGTGAGACATGAACCCGTGGCAATTAAAGCTGAACTCTTTTAGGAAACCTGGACTAAACTACTTACTGTTCAATTTAGAAAATTTGGAAGCCGACACTGAAGAATCACTGCTCGTCCTGGTGATGAAATATGTTAGTTTATTGTAACTCCACACGATACAAAAGACAGGGTTTAGCGCTTTCAACTGTTGTACACAGTCTTCATCAGAACAACATACTGCTAGTATTCTACTGCTTAAATACTCTACTTTTTTGAACTTAATTGAATGATTGCTCTAGTTGCCGCCAAAAACTTTAAAGACATACTAGTCACAATAGTTGATCAAGGATATCTACAATTTACCCTTTACTATGTATAGATAACACATACATTGACTACTAATACAAAATAACATAGGTTGTAAATTACCTACTCTAATACATCCTGCCATTTATCGTAGATCTCATAATATACATACTGTTTAATAAAATAATCCCCCTACTATATTTAATATATAAGTCCATCTAAAACTATCAAACTATTGCATATATATATATATATTAATTACTAAAATACTAACTATTATAAAAATCATAAAATAAAAGTAGATGTTAAAATATCATATGCAGTTACTAAACATAAAAGCAAAATGTTTCACTACCACCTTATACATATCCACAACATGCATATCTTCAGAATTGTTTAGTTGCATGTGATCAAATATACTAATAACAGAGTTATCGAACGTTTATTAGATGTAAAACCGGGAATTGCTGTTCAAAAGGGGTAGTGTATATAGCCAATTGCACACAGTGCAATGCCCACTATATCGGTAAAACGGAAAGACAATTGAAGAAGCGTGTATATGAACACCTATACCGGATACAGAAAAGTGATAGTAAGAATGCATTATATAGGCACATTATGGAGCAAGGGACAGAACATGGTTTTACATTTGCCATCATTGATCAGGTTTTCATTACACCACTTGGAGGGAATTGGAAAATGGAGTTGGCAGCAAGAGAAAGTAGATGGCAGATCCTGACAGATTCCACCCGTAAACCTGGTCTTAATGATTTTGTCAGTATAAAACCATTTTTAGCCTTATTATAAGTGAGTTTGTAAAGGTATAGGTTTGATACATCTACAGCACCTGACATTATGTATCTTGCATCAGGTATTTTGTATTTTGTGTATAATAAACAATTAAACAATCACTACGTATTAACGGATGCGTAGATGTAGTTATGCACATTTACATAATGGGTTTTAGACAAGATGATGTGACTCTGTTATTAGTATATTTGATCACATGCAACTAAACAATTCTGAAGATATGCATGTTGTGGATATGTATAAGGTGGTAGTGAAACATTTTGCTTTTATGTTTAGTAACTGCATATGATATTTTAACATCTACTTTTATTTTATGATTTTTATAATAGTATTTTAGTATTTAATATATATATATATATATGCAATAGTTTGATAGTTTTAGATGGACTTATATATTAAATATAGTAGGGGGATTATTTTATTAAACAGTATGTATATTATGAGATCTACGATAAATGGCAGGATGTATTAGAGTAGGTAATTTACAACCTATGTTATTTTGTATTAGTAGTCAATGTATGTGTTATCTATACATAGTAAAGGGTAAATTGTAGATATCCTTGATCAACTATTGTGACTAGTATGTCTTTAAAGTTTTTGGCGGCAACTAGAGCAATCATTCAATTAAGTTCAAAAAAGTAGAGTATTTAAGCAGTAGAATACTAGCAGTATGTTGTTCTGATGAAGACTGTGTACAACAGTTGAAAGCGCTAAACCCTGTCTTTTGTATCGTGTGGAGTTACAATAAACTAACATATTTCATCACCAGGACGAGCAGTGATTCTTCAGTGTCGGCTTCCAGATTTTTATTTGGTTGGTGTTCGTTCATTATTTATACAATTTAGAAAATTGCCACATTGTTTACATGAATAATTTTATTTTATTTTATTTTATTCTTCCAGTTGGTTTTAAATATCAAGTTAAATCAGTTTTAATTTAAATGTATATTTTGTTTCCACCATCATACATTTTTTTCTTTTTATTATCCTTTTTTCTACTTTATTCAAAATGATATGTAATAACAATACTAACTAATTATACAATAATATTTTTGTAGATAGTTTTTAGGGTTCTTGTACACAGACCTGAAGAAGTCTAGAAGGACAAAAGCGATCTTTGTTAACAACAGGTTATGGAAACAGAATACGATTTTACAATGGATTTTTTGCACGCAAAGTCTATATGTATATATTTATATATATTTTTCGATTGTCAAATGGTCTAAGATTTATATATTTCCAGCCATGTAGTATATTGTCTTGGATAAAATCACAGACTTAATAATCTGGTTAAATAAGAGGTACCACATCATTATTCATTTTATTTAAACTACATAAGGGTTATGTTATTATGATAGCTACTAAGTAGGGCAGGACTAGCTCGAATGTCACACTGATGGGGGAAGGGATGTGAATTTAACATGTATACCAATAACACTTTGGTTTACAGCAAAATAAATCACTCCCTTGCCTGATAAAATGTAATATATATATATATATATATATATATATATATATATATATATATATATATATATGTATATATATATATATATATATATATATATATATATATATATATATAAATATATATATATATATATATATATAGGTAGAAAACTTGAGAGGAAACTATTAGTTTTTGTTTTACTTGGTTCACTTGTTTGTGTACTTAATAAAGGATTTTTGACTGGAAACAGTCTGTCTAGCCTGCTTGGATTACTTTCGAATACCTAGTAATCATGTATAATATTTCAAATTATATATTTTTTATTATTTTTTTTTACTTAGGATGAGTTTAAGTTTGAACTTCTACTGCCATTATCTGATCTGATTAATATACAGTGATTAACTGGATATATATGGATTGAAAATCTTACCCACAGAGAAGTTTCTTACACTGCTTTATTTTTTCACATATTGGCGCATATTGTAGATCAATATTTGTGTACAGCTTTAAGAAGCTGTCCATGGGCTTGCACAAGTATATAAATACTATGCACATGCAAGCCTGACTGTCATTTTGAAGTAAGCTGTTTAGATGTAAGCATGTATGTCTGTGTAGTCTGTCAGCTAATCAGTTTGTTTATAATTTGTAATGCTGCTACCTATCCTGACGTGTTTCTATGTAGTAAAGCATATAAACAAATTACCTCGCCTGTTTGTCATCTATACTAGAGAGGGACAAGCAACATGGTGTCAGAAGTGGCATGTCTAAAAATGACATGGTGCTAGTGTGACACCCCTGCACTGGCCCAGTAATCAAGGAGCCTCAATCCTCACCAATAGCACCAGTGAGGGACGTGTACATTGCAAGGATGACAAGTACACACACAGTAAAGTACAATTTCCTTTAAGAGCACACAGAGATCACAGTCAGTCTGGGGGTGGTTTCTCTCTTTCTCTTCAGATCCCCAACAAGACTCCCCACTGGCACAGCTATAGGGTCCAGATCTCAGCCTAGTGCTTAAGCTAAAACATCCAGCATCCTTTCTGTCCATCTAGTGCTTCATGTCCCTGCCCAAGTAGCTGACATACATACACTTTGAGATATGAGTAATATACAAACACACAGACACTCTTGGGGAAGACTGGCACAGGTTCTCCAGCTATACCCCCTTCTCTCCAGACTATAAGGTAGAAATCACTGCCACCAACCACTAATATCAGCTACTATAAGGCCCTTCCTAAAGAGTGACTAATTTCACTCTGTAATATTACCATTATCCAAATAGTAAGTGTGTCAAACAGCAAGACTATTGGAGTGACTTGGACAGCATCACCAAATACATGCAATGTACTTTAAGAGCTTAAATTATCTCTACACAAAACAGCCACAGCTGAAAGGTTTAAAAATATTTAATAATAAATTATAAAAGCACAAGACAAATCTCATCAAGTCAATGAAGTGCTAATCAAGAGTGTAGAAATCACAGGAAACTTTAAAACAATATTGCAGAATAGTCTGACATAAAAAAACAGCTAGACTAAACTAGCTATTTCTATCTATCTCAAAGGTAAATCACTGTTCTAAATAAATATCTTACTTACAGAGCAACCAAGTGCTGGTGAGTGTTGTCAGCTTTAGACAAAATCCAAAATGCTCTCCTTTCTTTCTGTCCTGAAACTAATAACACAGGACTGCTGAGTCATTCCAGATTACATCATTCTCAACAGTTCTGATTTAGTTTCCCAGGCTCACAGAATGTAAAATTTACATTTCTTTTTGTAATCTGCACCTGCAGGAACTCACAGCAGTAAAAGACATTTTACATGTACGACCTTAATAATTATCTCCTGTCCTAAGACAATAGAAAGAATTCCTTAGTCCAAACATTCTGTCTCTGAGCTTGAGATCAGACAGTCATAAAATTCTTTATTTTATCAGCTTTCTTCCAGCAGGGTGCACTGTGGTTACATTTTTGAAGTTCAGAACATATAACACAGTTTTCTTACATTTAGTTTTCTTACATTTGTAAAACAGCCTGTGGATTACATTAATATTTACAAATGACATAGATTTGTTTACAAAATTATATCTAGCTAGGCTGGCAGCCTTCACAGGGTTCATGACATTTTTGTGCTGATATAGCATTCCTAGTTTGCAGTGAGTTTTTTTGATAGCATTGTGAATATGTAGATTGAAGGAGAGCTTATTGTCTATGGTAATTCCTAGCAGTTTGGCTTGGGTATCAACTTCTAGTTGAGTATTGTTTAGAGATGTGATCCTGAAGTAGGCTGAGATATTACTGGGTGTGAAAAGGAGAAGTTTTGTTTTATTAGAGTTCAGCAGGAGCTGCACCTTGTTTAGCGAAGTCTTGATGGAAGTAAAGGCAGTTAGATGTTTTCTCACCAGGCCTCCACTGAAAATGGGCTTCTGGCCCAGTTGGACTTTCCCAGTAAATAAATATAAATAAATAAATAAAATAAATAAATGTTGAAGGCGTTTTATGTTGTTGGAGGAGGAGATGATGGTAGAATCATCACCATATTGCATAAAGGAACTTTAGTTGGAGGCAGTGGGAAGGTTATTAACAAAGATATTAAAGAGTAATGGTCTGAGAATGGACCCCTGTGGTACACTGGTGTTATTTGGTAGATAGTTTGAGAGGGTTCCCTGCCATTTTATGCATTGTTGTCTGTCAGTGAGGTAACGGAGGAACCATAAAAGAGAAATAGGGGAGAGACTGAGGTTAGAGAGTTGTTGCAGTAATATGCGGTGGGATATGGTATGGCCTTGGACAGATCAAGAGATATTACAGATGTTAGTAGACCAGCATCTCTGGCTTTGTTCACTATATCTGTGAAGGAGACTAGTGCAGTAGTTGCACTATGTCATGGTCTAAAACCATGCTGGGTAGGGGTAAGTAGTTTGTTTTGTAGGGTATGATTAAGTAGTTGTTTATGTAAGCATTTTTCTAATAGTTTGGATAGGGGAGATAGAATAGCTATGGGGGCGATAGTTGGTAATGTTATAGGATTTACCACCTTTGTGTAAGGGGGTTATTACAGATTTTTTCCACAGGGTGGGGATGAGTAGGTATTGCTTGGAGAGTAAGGAGAGGAAGATGTTGGAGAGTAGTGGGAGAGTCCTGAGGGACATGAGTAGATGAGGAGGGTGGTTTAGTGGTAGGTTGGGAGGTGATGGGGTTTTGACTAGTGTGGAGTTTGAGGGCTGGTTGGAGGAATTGAATAGATTAAGAATGCTGTTAATGAAATGTGAGTTGAATGCTTTAGCTATTTGGGAAGGGCTTTTATTGGTTGTAGGGGATGGGTTTTTGTTGGAGCTTAGTTGGTGCGAGAAATAGTGCTTTTTGTCTTTGTTAACAATTTTATTCTGTTAGTCTATCAACTTTCTAAGTTTATAAGAGCAACATTTAAAATCTGTTCAGATTTTTGGGGCCTTTGTCCCCGCCCCCACCCTCATTATTTAAGGCTTTGTCCAGATTTCTTGCTCTAAGAGGTTGAGAGGCATGATTTGCATAGAAGTATTTAAAGTGATATATGACTATTCAAAGAAATACAAAGTTTTTATCCCAACTATATGAAGTAGTTGTAAAACAACGGTTTAGAGGTGATAACTTGTTACAAAATGATTTCACAGCTAGAGGAGATAACCTTCTCATATGTCAAAGATCCTTAATACGTGGATCTGCAGTAATTATTTCAAACACTGAAATGGAAATAGACTGGATTTAAATGCACAAATATGCAGAAAAAACAGTGCCATTCAGCAAATGCAGATTGGAATAAATCCTCTTTAATATGTAGCTTAACTCCTGTAATACCCAGGCACCATTTCCTACCTCAGATAAATGGGGGACACTCTTCTTTATGAATCAGACATGCTTGAATGCAATCATCTGGCGACTGTGCAGCTTAATTGTCAGTAATGTAAGCTACATACTTTGTTATCAAGACAGGTTTGCTGTTTTGTTTGAATTAAGTTTTGTTTGCTCTATTCTGTAATGGTACACTTGGTTTATTATTCAGACTTATTTTTATGATGGATTTATTGATTTTATTTAACAAGTGCAGTGCTTTTTTACAAAAGTAATGGATTTTTGTCTGATTTATTTGTGTAGATTAATTTTATTTCAACAGAGTGCTGCAAATGTGGTGCGATAAGTGCTTCTGTATATCTAGTATTTGCTCTTTCTTTATTAATATGCAGCCATGAAGTTGGTACATATAAGTAAGTGGGATGTATTTAGGAGCTTTGCCCCCTGCAAAAACATTTTTTTAGCTGCTGATTCATTGTTTGTTTACTTGTATGTTTTTTATCTAACTCCAGTGGCTTAGTTTATTGTTAGTTCTTTTAAATGGCATAAACTCATTTTCTGTATTCTCAAAAATAAATTTTGCATTCATATTGCAAACTTGCTTAAGCAAATATTTTATAGTTTGTATTTATAAGACTAGATCATTAAAACGCGCATTCTGAACTTAAAAAGGACAACAATAATGAGACACGCTTAAATTATGAGTCAAAACATGACTTTGTGAGTGCAGTTTTTTAACTATGGCAAATTTCAGTATTCTTGTCTAGTAGTTTTAATATAGCTATTTCTTTAGATGATGGTCTTGATAAAGTAACAGCAAATTGTTTACAGCCATTTCAAAATGCAGTACATTTTTTCATTCTTCAAAAAGAGTTTTTTTTTTATCTTTGCAAAATCAAGTTCTAAGTCAGCAGTAAACAATTTTACCACCTTGTTAGATAAGGTAGGCTTATATAATGTAGGTACTATTACACTTCAAAACTTTTACAGAAAACAAAAAAGATAGTAGTGGTACGGAACAGAAACACCAACAACGTAATTTAAGATAAGCGGTTTTGTTCCTTTATTAACTGTCTGGAACTTCATCACATAAAAAACTGTTGACATTCCCAGCTTAAATCTAAGTCCTGCACCAATCAGTTACTGCAATTAATTAACCAACTCTTGTAGCTTTTAAAGAACACTCCATGGACATTAATCAGATAGATATAATGCACTATATTAGATAAACTACTAAAAATTTAGAAAACTATTGCAAAAAAATGAATGACCAAAAATTCTTAAAATATAGTTTGTCTATAAATAATGTTGTATTTGTTAAAAAAACTTTTGATTTATAAATAAAATAAATAATTTGAAGATGAAATTGTGTTGTTGTTAACGTGTTTCCCCAAACCAACTGTCATATCATATCTGCTTTCAAATTTAACTACTTATTGAAATTCTGTTATTAATTCCTGGAGTCTGTGTGGCATTAAGCAAAACTTGCCAATAAACCTCTTTGGATTCTAGAAATGCCAACCAATTCCCACCTCTATTAATCACTACCCTCTCTAAGATGCAAAACACAAATTTCTTAAAATTAATACAACTGGCAGCATGCTTACTTAGTGCGTTGGTCATATCTTTCTTTTTTATAGCATAGAGGTGTTGTTAAATCCTTTTCTTCAATTGGTTTTCTGTTTTGCCTATATAAAAGGCATAACATGACATAAAAGTCGCTACATAAAACACTCCTTTCGTGTTATAGTCAAACCTTTCTGGAACGGAAATTACCTTATTCTAATTACCTAACACTAAATTAGTGGTTTCATAAATAAACCTGCATTGTTTGCAGGCTCCACATTTAGCCATTCTTTTTGTTTTATTTGATTTATTAAAGACTTATCAAATATGTATGTTTGTGTTCATGCACAAAAGTACTAAAATGAGTTTGAATTTAATCTGAGAAAAACATAAAATTAAACTGCTTTCTCCTTCCTATATATGGCATGTTTTATCATAAGCTTTTTGTGTAAAAGTCTGTCCTCAGAGGTGTCAATCTGGCCCAAAGTTCAGGATCAGTCCATTTCTAGGTCAGTAATGACTGGTCAACCACTGGCTGCAGGGAGTGATACAGTCTGCTGGTGATGTACATGGCTTACTACAGAATCCTTAGGTAACTCATAAGTACAAAAGGAGAAAGATGGAGCAGGCCACATAATAAAAAACTAAAAAGCGACATTAATAAAATGTGGTACTTCTTCTCTTACATACAACAGCACTGGTAATGCTCAAACTTAATAATTTTCAAACACGGGATCTTCTAGCATCCCAATTCATGGTATCGAATTAAGAAATAAAGACAATTGCTTGTCATCAGAATTCTTCCTATTCAATTATTTTCTCTTAAGCATTCAATACTGCTACATATCAAAGTCCCTGTGAACTATCTGTTGCTCTGGTCTGTTATCACACCACAAACTTCTCTCAATCGTCTCTCAAGATAACGTTACTCTCTTCCCCATATCTAGAATTAGTTCTATTTTGTTTCTCCTCCAGAAATATGTACTTATTTCTGGCTATGAGTGACTGGTACAATAGAAAATAAAACATTTGGTGTCACACTGCCCTTTAATCGCTTGGTTAGATTGATTTATTCATCATGAAGAAACACCAGGTAGTAAGATCATCTGCTTAGACAAGATTTCCAGCATGATATGCAAATCTGAATCTTCCTGCTACCCAGATTTAAAATTCCCAGAACAGCACATAACTAAGCCCGTTAGCTTAGTATCACTAAGTGAGAAAGTGTATCATGAAGTTTATTATGTCACATTTATTAATAAATATATAAGTCAGGACTCCCATATGATGTATTAAACAGCTACCATCCTGATGTTCTGATGGAAGTTGAGAAGATGTTAAGAATCAATGATACTTTTCAGTTTAGCTCATATGATAAGACTATGAGATGTTGACAAGTATCATCCTTTAGTCTTGGGTTGATTCCCCTAGTGTCCACCTACTTTCTGTGTAATTCTGAGCAAGTCATATAACCCAAACCTGCTCTCAGCTCATCCATGAAAATACATATTTGTGTTTACTGCATTTATCAACTGAAGAAAAAAAAATTAAAAAGTGTCTCCTAAAAAATAAAAGTAGAATTAGTGAGATCCATCAAGGGCAATAAAATACAATAAGCAAATAATAAACATTAATAAATAAAATGACTGTGCCAAAACTTGCACAAAATTGAGCATAAGTGTGCTGGATTAAAAAAAAAAACAAGTTTTGTTACCACATATTCCAATTATATCCACAGATGTAATCATTATTTCCATCCATTTAGAGTGTGTCCTATTTATACAGGTCTTCGTAAATGGCCTTCCCCTATTATAAGTGCAAGGACTGACTTTCATTTGGGTAAACCACCTAAGTGCCGCATATTATGAGGAATGCCTCTTAATTTAGCATTTAAAATTAATCTCTAATACAGTGAGAGTGTAATATTGCAAACCAACCAATGCAATTTAAAATAATATATTTGTAACTGTGTTCCACATGCCACTATTATTTTTTGACTGGCTAAGGCTAACCACAGCAGAACTGTTTCTACTCTGGAGCAACCTAAGGCCTGAAAACAATCAGATTTCATAATATTAGGAGACTGCCAGATGAACCATTGCAATTTGTTAAAAAAATCCAAATGTCTTTCAGTAGTTCAAAGGTCCACTTTTTTGCCAACTATTCTAATTTGCAAGGTGCTAAAACATGGTTTCTGACCTGCTTTAAGAGTGAAAGTGCCTTTATAAGAAAACCTTTATGTATACAGGACAACGATTTCTCTTTAGTACACCTTCCATTTTAAACTGCTCTAAGTGAGAAAGCCTTCTCCAGACTGTGACCTTCTACCTGGAACCACCTGCCTACACACATCAAAAAACTAGAAAGCATTAAAAAGATGCACTTACTGAATCTACCTGCAAATCTGCAAATGCTGCCATGACAATGGTTAGGTAACTTATCATCCCATATCATAAGTAACACAATATATTTATGAAACTTTTCTCAGCCTCTTAATGTGGCATCCTATATGTATGTATTTCACATGCATATAGGAATTTATATATTATATATAGGTTCATAGGTTCATAGGTTCATACTAGGCTATCTGCCCTGGGGCAATTATAAGCCTAGCCCGATTCTGTATGGCTTACGCCACCCCTTGATTTGAGTATACTGTGCCCTTTTTAAGGTTTAGTTTACTGTGCCTCTGTCTAATAGTGACACGGGAGTAATCCCTGGGACAAACCTACGATCCCCCATCCACCTATCGAGATTCTTCTTGAAGAGATTCAGTGAGGTGCTCTGCCTCACATGAACTGGAATTCTATTCCAGAGTGAAGGGAGCCTCTGGGTTATGAACCTGTCCCTCCAGCAAGTTCTATTTATTTCTGTGCTGAGGTTCAAGTCCCTCGAGCATGTGGCTCTAAGGTATTTAGATTTACTGAGGTGGAGCATGTCCATTAATTCTGGATTTGACATAACTTTGTATGTCAGGCATAGATCGCCTCGAAGTAGGCGGTATGCAACTGAGTAGAGCTGGAGTTTTTTTAACAGGGCAGCATATGGCATCTGTTTGAGACCCTTGATCCTCTTGGTGAGATACTTTTGGGGTCTTTCTAATTGCTGCAGGTGTCGGGTAAGGTACATCCCAAAAGGGGCATTGTATTCTATGATGGGCCTGATGAGGGATGAATAAAGGGGCACGATTACCTCTCTTGATCTAGATGTGAAACCCTTCGTGATGAGGTGGGCTATGTAGAAGGTCTTTCTAACCACTTTGGCAATGTGGTTTTCAAAGGAGAGATTGCTATCAACTTGGGTCCCCAGGTCCCTAATAACTTTCTCTGTACTTAATGGGTTTCCGCCTACGTGGTAATTTGTGGGCACATTATTTTTGCCAAAGGGTATGACTATACATTTTTTGGCATTTAGCTTTAAACCATGGCGCTGGCACCAGTTATCTGTCTCTGTGAGACCTTTTTGAAGGATGTTTGTGTCAGCTGGTGAGTCGATTATGGTGCCCAGTTTGCAGTCGTCTGTGAACTTGGTGAGCCATAGTCCTTGAAGCAAAAGTCCACACAGGATGCACGAAAGACCGCTGCACGGCAAAAGCACATATAAATCCACACAAATGAAGCCAGCAGCCCTGGGTGTCAGCATAAAAGTAATTTAATACATAAATCTAGAGGGAAAAATCCCTCAGATAACAAATATACAGACCGGTTTCGGCTCAGCAGAGCCTTCCTCAGTGACACAAGTTTTTTTATAAAAGGGGAGTATGAAAGGGGAGTTAAGAGATTCTCCACTCCTAAAAGAAAAAGACCTAAATCTATTCTCAAGAACACTTCTGAATCTTCCAATTTCACTTCAGGTGATGAATATTCATCTAACACTGAAGGAGAATTCGAGGAGAACCAGATTGATGTCCTACCGAATGCTAAACGTGACAATTTGTCACACCCTTCCGCCGCACCTGTAGACGAGGGGGGCGGAAACACAGGAAAAGACACGCCCAAACAAAGCATGGATGCTTTACTGAAACTGATGACAGCACAGTAATGTTCCCTTCTAATGTTCATAATATTTCTTCTATTGAGTTGACTACTACACAGGGTTCATTATTAAATAAAGGTTTAAACTTTGTCCCCGGTTTTTTTGTATCTGAACAGTCTTTAGCCCTGGATGTGGTTAACTTTTGTAGATTATTGAATTTAAAACTGTTGTTTGCTGATAGTGATAGTGATAAATCTCATGAGTTTAAATTTAAGAAATCGTCTTTTAATCCACCTATGACTCAATTGGTGGGAGTTTTTCAAAGGAATGTGCTATATGATTTACACTATCACTATAAGGATTTTCCTCTGTCTTATAATAATCTGTCCAGGGATGAAGTGTGTAGTCTGGATGAGTTAGCAAAAAACAAAAATGTGGTGATCACACAGTCCGACAAAGGTGGGGCTGTGGTGATTCAGAATAAGGATTCTTATGATCAGGAGGCTTTGAGACAGTTGGGGAATAGAGACCATTATATGGCCATGCCTTTGGATCCAACCCCCAATTTACAGCGTAAGATTGAGGAATTTTTGACAATAGCAGTGGATGAGGGTATTATCCAGCAGGCTACTAAGGAACAATTGATGGTGTCGTCCCCTCAAAAACAATTTCTCTATATGCTTCCTAAAATACATAAAAACCTTACCAACCCACCTGGTCGACCTATTGTGTCTGGACATGGGTCCTTGACGGAACCTTTATCGAATATCTGACTTTCTATTTGAAACCCTTATTAGGGTTAATCAGAGCTCGGATTCAAGATACCACACAGTTTTTGGAGGTTATCAGTGATATCCAATTGGAGCCGGACTGGCTATTATGTACCCTTGATATTACGTCCCTTTATACCAACATTCCACATTGGGCAGGCCTACAAGCACTAGAATATTGGTTGGCTAGATCTGAACTATACAAACCAGGTTTTAACACTTTTCTGGTTTGTCTTACTGAATATGTGCTAACCAGTAATATTTTCTATTATCAGAATAAGTGCTTTTGGCAAACTAAAGGAACTGCTATGGGTGCATCTTTTGCACCCATTTATGCAGATCTATTTATGGCATATATCGAGGAGATCATTATTTATGATGCCAGTCATAATATCTATATGTGTGAAATGGATAGGTGGCGTCGATACCTGGATGATTGTTGGTTGGTGTGGAGGGCTGATGACCAGTATCTCATGGAATTTCTTGATTATCTTAATAACAACATATGGGGTATAGAATTCAAGATGAGTTTTGACAGGTCCAATATAATTTTTTTGGATGTTGAATTACATAGGAATATGGATAATACTTTATCCACTACCCTATTTAGGAAATTCCCGGAATATAACTCTTTATTGCATGCCACTAGCTTCCACCCACCACATATCATCCGAATATTCCTAAGTCACAATTCCTACGAGCTAGGAGAATTTGTTCCAATCAAGGGTCCTATGTCCAGACCAGTGATGATTTGGTTGCCAGATTTAAGTATAGGGGATATCATTCCGGGACTATACACATGGCCAAACAGTGGGTCTCTCAATTTCATAGAACTGATTTGTTGTGCTATAAAGATCACCATCGTGATAGGTCACAACAAC
The DNA here is from genome assembly GCF_019279795.1 of Protopterus annectens. Lineage (NCBI taxonomy): Eukaryota > Metazoa > Chordata > Ceratodontiformes > Protopteridae > Protopterus > Protopterus annectens. The sequence goes on along the minus strand of NC_056733.1, from coordinate 1,145,517,929 downwards.
GGCTTAGGCTAGTTACTTCTTATGGACGCAATACCGAGGCTTTATGAAGATTATTGATAGACATTGGAACATCCTTTTGGCTGACAACAGATTGAACAACTTTCTTGGGGACAGATGTTCATTTTCCTTTAGAAGGGGACGTACTATTGGGTCACATTTGAGTCATTATAAGAAGTCCTTGTTTGATTCCAAAGTCTACACTCAATCTACTCTTACAGGGGCTCCAGTAGTTGGATGTTTTTCGTGTGGCCATTGTAAATTTTGTAATAAGGTTTCACGTATTGGAGAATTTAGTAGTCAGAATACACCAGAGATTTTTGAGATTAATTTTTGGGCAAACTGCAGTTCTGGGTGGGTTATATATTTAGTGACCTGTACCTGTTCTGCCTTTTATGTGGGTCAGACTTCTAGGGCATTTCGCCTTAGAATTGGTGAACACATTAGTGACATCAAGAATAAGCGCAGTAACAATGCACTATTCAAACATAGTTTAAAACACACCACAGCTAACTTTATGTTTTGTATTATTGACCATATTAAGGGTAAATGTCAGGATAAAACAAAATGGCATGAATTGCTTACTTCCAAAGAGAGGAAGTGGATAATTAAACTTGGGGCAATGTTTCCACCTGGTCTTAATGACCAATTATGATCTGCCAATTTTGATAGGCTGATCATGTAGTGCTTTTGGTTTTCATTTACATATATACATGGTGTTTGAAACTTTTGTGAGCTGATTTTTATAAAAAAACTTGTGTCACTGAGGAAGGCTCTGCTGAGCCGAAACCGGTCTGTATATTTGTTATCTGAGGGATTTTTCCCTCTAGATTTATGTATTAAATTACTTTTATGCTGACACCCAGGGCTGCTGGCTTCATTTGTGTGGAGCCATAGTCCTCCCACATTTGCCTGTACCTCGGAAAAGTATATACCGAACAAGAGTGGTCCCAGGACAGAACCCTGTGGGACGCCACTTGTGACCGGTTTCGAGTCTGACATGGTTCCAGCAACTCTCACTCTGTGGGTTCTGTCTTTGAGCCAGTTTGCGACCCATCCTGTGACATAGGGGTTTGTATTTAAGCTGGATAGCTTATCTATGATGCCTGAGTGGAGTATTGTGTCAAATGCCTTTGCAAGGTCCAGATAGGCTGTGTGGACTACCCTCCCTTTATCTATGGCTTTGGTGACTGTTTTGAAGAAGTCAACCAGGTTCAAAAGGCAGGATCTGCCCTTGACAAAGCCGAACTGGGTAGGATCTAGTGTCTGTAGGTCCCCAATGTCTTTGTTTATGAGCTCCATGATGATCCTCTCCATAGCCTTGCAGACTAAGCTAGTCAGGCTTATGGGGCGATAGTTTCCAGGATCCATAGAGGCTCCACCTTTGTGGAGTGGGATCACTGTTGCTGTACGCCATTCTGTGGGCACATATCCTGTAGTGAGGCTGAGATTGTATAGCTATTTTATTTGAGGGATTAGTTCCTCTTGGAGTTCATGTAGGATGCAACCTGGGACGCCATCTGGTCTCATGGAAGCAATGTTTTTTGCTTTGGAGAGGGCAGCCTTCACCTGAGCATCAGAGATGTTTCAGAGGCAGCCCTCTGCCAGAATAGATACTTGCTCTTTTGGGGGGGAGAAGTTTGCACTGAACCTGTCTGCTAGGATATTGGCGATGTCTGTGGGTTCAGTGTATTTTTTGTCGTTTAGAATCAACTCAAAACAAGTCTGGGAGTTGCATCCTAGGTTCCTAACATAACTGAAAAAAGCCTGACTGCACTGTATTTATGCATATTTTAGCTTATATATATATATATATATATATATATATATATATATATATATATATATATATTTATTCTCAACGCACTCTGGAATTTTTAAGCTCATCCTATCTGCATTAATTCTTACCATTATATTTTGAATTTTGCTGTGTGCTTATTTTGTATATAATATTGTCAATTGAAAAACGGTGACATATTTTTTGCTCTTTGAGCTCAGGTCATGGCTTAAAAGGATCACTTGTTCATTTATCCAGTGAGCAAACAGTAAATAAATAAATGTAACATACATTTTGGCTATGGGACACATGTTGTGACTCATATTTTTTCACTGGTTTATTTAAATGTATGAAACAATAACTTACATGTGCAGTCCAGCCAGCCATACAATAAACAGCACTAAAGCTACAGTTATGACTTGTTGTAACGCCATCATAATGTTAACACAATTTAATTTTAGTATCACTTCACATATCATCTTCAATTGATGGTGCTTTGCACATTCATTCCCCGGTGGATATTGGCAGCATAGATACTCCATAATACATAGAAAGATAAAAGAAGTAACACCTCATTCAGTAACATTTTTACTTTTATATTTCCATCTGGTATAGCATTTTTGTCTTTTCACATATCCAGTCTATGAAATCAAATGTACTCCAAAGTGAAAATGTAGAAATAAAGCCATCTTTTTCTTTATTGTTTAATATATTAATATAGTTTCATTAACATACCTATTTGACCAAATCATATTAATCTTTCCATTAACTTCTTACATTTTAAGTTGTTGTGTCTTTCGGCTTTTTCCCGGTTAGGGGTCGCTAATGATTGGCAGTAGATTTTTACGTGCCAAGTTGCCGGCCCTGACGCACAACCTTCAACGAAGGTATGGCCATTCATGCATGTCTCCACACAGAGGACGCTCTAGCTGTGAATCGAACAGGACAATGTCTTACTGTGAGGTGACAATGCTACCGCAGCACCACCACCGCAGTAATAACTTTTCACATTTTAAGTACTTAAGATATTTCAAAATTCCAAACAAACATGACTTTTCCCACCTTCTTTATAAATAAACCCATTTGACCACTCTAGTCTGTTACTAGCTGACCAATTCACCTTACAAGCTCAATGCCTCCAGAAATTTTATAGTTTTAAACAGAACCATACTAACCCTTTAAGTCACTGGTACATAACGGGAAACAGTTCCATCAGAATTAGCCATACATAATATCTGTCCACAGGTGTACCTGTGCCTGTACTGTTATCCTGTGATAATAATAACACCAGGTTTCCTCCTATCTTTCACAGTCACCTCCTAACCTTTGCAAACACACATTATGATGGCTGAGAAAATGTAGGTTCTTATAGGCTCTCTGTTGTTGTCTGTATCAGGTTTGCATCAAATATATTGGGTTCTGGCCTTCAACTAAACTTTTTCAGAACAAAGTTTTCACTACCAACAGATTGTACTCATTTGACATACAACTAGTGTTCCACTTCTTTACTGTGACCTATGTTTACTCCTGTAATATGCTACAGCTTTCTTTTAGTAAAGACAGTAGGCTTTTCTTTATCAGCAAGTGAACAGAAGGGTTTGTCTTTCCTTATCACTAAATGCATAATGCCATTTGCTTTTTCATTATAGCTAAACGAGAAGTAGGATTTGACTTTTTCCTTATCACTGTATGTCCACCCAGCCAAGACATCAAAACATCTGCTTGTTTCACAGAGGATAGTAGCAGCACTGCCCTTGTAAATATCAAGAGAGACTATGCAGAATGCTGACAGACTACGTAGAATGCTGAGAGACTATGCAGAATGCTGAGAGACTACGTAGAATGCTGAGAGACTATGGAGAATGCTGGCACTACCATCACTGTGCCTTCTGAAAAGGAGAATTCCACAATCATTCATGTAAGCTCAGGTGCACAAATACAAGCAAAGTGGACCACAAAACATAATGATCTGAGGATCTACAAGAGATTACAAGATTCTAAATGACTATCCTGCATTTAGCAGTGCCTACTGCCAGATGCAGTATTCAACTTGTGGGGAAAACTTGTGTGTTTTATACCTTTGGTAACTCCTCTTAACTGCATCTGATTTTGCTTCATATTTCTGTCCTGTCCTGCATAAAATATTTGATTTTTTTAAGTACTGACAATTACAGGCAGTCAATAATGCCAGACATTTGAGTTTCATCTTATTGCTCAGAAAATGCATGTTGATGCAAAACCTGTTAGTCTGTTTAATAAGTATTTAAGTGAATTAGAGTAATATTTAAAATTTTTCCCCAGTTTAGGCCCTTGGTACCCCAACTATTTTGGCTCTTGTGCAGAATTCTTGACCAAAGA